>NC_040240.1:2945687-3172936 GCF_001444195.1 Xiphophorus couchianus
GTAACAGAGCTTATGAAATGTATCTTATTAGCAGCACCTTTGATAGAAATATATATATATATTTATGTTGTAAATAAGTATGTTTTAAATGTGTGTTTAAACTGGACGCTTGTTTAATTACATGCCAAAATGTTAATTTATTTGGAGTTAAGTTAAAATTAATCAATAAAGTAGTAATGTATGCTATAACTATTCTTTTGTTTCTTTGTCATTTTTCTAATACCCTCATCGATACAGTAGTCTATCAAAAAAAGGCTTTCCTGTCAAACTAGAACAGTGGTCTTCAGAAACACAACTAAACAGTAACAGAGTTCATGTGGGTCATTTTAAAATGATTTTCTAATATTAAAATGTTAATAGTATGTGAATGAATATCAAAATGCATTAATGTTTTTTTTAATGCAGTGCAATAAAAAGAAACCAAAACAGACATAAGAAAACGGAATAAGAGAGCAAATACCATTGGTTTCTGCTAAGGCTCCATGCATAACTAAGTTTTGCTGCACAGAAACAATCGCCATAATAGCTTATGTGTTACCGAGTTTGTGAAACCAAATCAAGGATTAATTAAATTGGGATATTCTGAAAATTCTGCCGTAATCCACTATTCTCATTCTAGAACATCTTCTTAAGGTTTTAATTTTCACATTGACTATCAGTCATGTGATTGTGCGCTACAAAATGGATTCTTTCAAGCAGATGGGAGACAAGGAGCAGACCGCGTCTTGGCAAACAGGTAGGAATTCAATAACAGTGTAAAAATATTGCACTAAAGATGACTATTCTGGTTCAACTACTGTAACATGCAAAATCTGCAAAGCTGTGCTGAAGTACAACAAAACTTCGACCTCAATGCATAGTCATTCGTAAAGGCATCTGCTAATGCTAAGTCCAGTCAAACATCTGTTACATCCTTCATCAAATGCCCAACTATGACAGGACACGTTCAGCTGCAAATCACCAATTTGCTGGTGAATTTCAAGGAGGATTCAAGAATTTGTGTTGTGTGTGTAAATAACTTATGAGATGAAGCTGAATTAGGTCCAGCTTGAGTTCAGCAGTCTGATAACTGAAGGGAAGAAACTGTTCCTCAGCCTGGTGGTCTTTCTCTGGATGCTCCACAGCCTCCTGATTGCGGGGAGCAGCTGGAAAAGTCTGTGTGCAGGATGGGTGGAGCCCTTCATGATGAGGAGCATCCTCCTCCTACATCATGATGTGTAGAGATCTGAAGTGGAGGAAAGACTGCTCCCCACAGTCCTCTGTGCAGCCTTAACCACCCTCTGCAGAGCCATCCTCTCTTAATTATCAAAACTACAGGGTTGCTCCATTCACCACTTAATGGTTCTATCACACCATGCTTCAACATGACCTTGATTTCCTCCTGAATTACAGAAGACATCTTTTGGAATATGATACATTCACTGTCAGATATCAGATGTTGGAAGTAGTAAAATAATTTTCTGACCTGGCTCGAAGGATCTGTGTCCATTTTGTCATACCAGGTCTGTTGCTGTTGAACTTTCTCCTTCTCATAAGGTTGATTGTCTCCTCCATCTTCTCTCTGTTTTTGAAAATGTAGCTGATATTTGTTGACTGATCCTTCTTGCCAACCCAGTAGTCTTGAATAACATCCAGAGGGCCATGAAATAGATCAAAGCCTGTGAAAGAAATGTGAAAACATTCAAGGTGCTTAAATACATGAACGAGGTACTGTACATTATTGCTTGTTTTATTTTTATATCTATGAAACGCGAAGCGTAAAAACCTTTTTTGTTTGTGAAGGTATAACATCCAAATGCTGTGTGATTCTATTAGTTCATGGGTGTGTTCTTGTGTGTTTATCAGTGAGCAGATCACAGGAGGAACCAGCAGTACTGTTAATAACCATTTTATGTTTCAATGAATGACAGACTGGAACTGGAAATATATGATCTCTGCTTTCTTAGGAAGGTGCAGCAAGGTGGGCCTGGGTGGGTTTTATATCAAGAAATAATTATTTCTCCTGCAAGATATAAATCAGGTCTACCAGGCTCCCAGTCACAACAATGCAGTGTTGAAAATGGGAGTATGCTAAGTTATATTCCACCCAAGGGCGGCCCTGGTCCAGGGTGAAAGAACTGTCCAGCTGGTGGGCCTGATAAGCACCTGACAGATAACACAAAAGGATTACCTGAAAAATGCTAAATGCAATTTTTAAATGATGATTAACTGTGAACTTTTTGGTTCACTATCCACACACAGGCTTAATTACGGCCTGGCATATAGAATCCACAAGTTATTTAAATAGAACCAGTGTGAAGTAGGCTTACGTTCTACAGGCCTCACTGCCTCAGAGGTCACCATTCAGCAGTAAAAGAGAGAGACCACTCTACCATGGATAATTCTTAAGACTCTTTGAGAAATTCTCTGACTAAAGTTACAAAATAAAACTTTTTTAATGTCTTTCTGATTACATCTGGAGTAAAACTAAAAAAGAAAAATGACAGTAAAGTCCTGAATTAATGTGATGGCGATACAGTGGTCTGACCTTAAACAAGTCATTCTTAAATTTGTCTGAATTGAAACAATTAGCAAAGCAAAGCTGTTCAAAACATGTCTCTAATGAGATGATATATCACCTCTCAAGTCAGAAAAACACATTTTTCATTTGCATTGAGTTTTGCAATAGCAAAAATTAAACGAAGCATAGCTTTTTAAGATTTCAATTTTTTTTAGTATCTTCCTGAGCAACTGATCTCCATTAGAACTTGAAGGGTGTTTTGAGGTAGTGTGGGATCATGACCATGTCCCACACTATGTCTCACAGATCTTAATTATAGAGGTAAACTGGAAAAGACAAAGACAGGGATGCATGCCTGGACATGAGCAAGTCCAACTCTGTGATCAAAGCAAACACCTGTAACTGAACCCCAGTAGTAAGCTTCTTGGTAGATCACAAGTGCTCAAAGATGTTGAGCAATGTTTTAATTTTAATTAATAGAAAACTTGAGGTTTCAATAAAGGATTTTTTAATTTAATTTGAATCCCTTATTTGGCTGTGAAATGTCGCATCCCGTATTGAACTAATACAGGACGTGATTTGTTCGTATTTCTATAAATGTCTAATAGACACACTTATCACACACATATCAACACCAAGTGTAACAATAATGACCAAAGTAAAACACAGGAAATACTAAGGTCAGTTAAAGTGTCATGGCAGGAACTACACAGGACCCCCAGAGCGCTACGGTCTGATATGCGGTCCGAAGATGTTGTCTACAGCTGGACACTTTGCAGCTTAGTTGAGCTACTATCAGGTCTAGATTTAGGAGGGTGTGGTGCCCTAGTTAATCGTGGTTATACGTACAGTTGCACATTAACATGCAAACACAGACACACACTTATATATAAGTGGTGGAGAAAGTACTTAAAAAATTTACTTAAGTAAAAGTACAAATACAGAGACAAAAATGTACTCTAGTAAAATTAAAAGTACCACATTAACATTTTTACTTGAGTTAAAGTAAAAAATTACTGGCTTTTAAAAATACTTAAGTATTAAAAGTAAAAGTACTTGTTCAATGCATTACCTAATTGCTAATACAATATCATTAAGTGTACCTATCGTATTTAATTTTAATACATCAGAAATGTGCCATTTTAATGAACAATGCCACAGATAAAGCATGTTTTTGTGTTTACTCTCTGTCACATAGTTTAGACTTCGATATGTGCATCATAATTTCATCTTGTCTCCTGTCCTAACATAGCATGAACTTCACTTTTTTGCCACTAGTGGCATTTATTTTTAAATAAATCTAACAGAAAGGGGATGGAAAAAAGGTGGGTGGGGGAGAACATGCATCCAACGAGCCACTTTTTTGTTGTAGCCAAGACCACCTAATCTGAGACCAAGTCAAGACCAGCACTCCACGCTACATGACACAATAAAATTAAGTGTACCTATCAAAATTGCTTCTCTAATTGATCTGAAAGATCCACATTTCCATAAAACACCTAGATATTAAATACTTAGAGCTGAAATAAATTTAACCAGTATCAAGTATCGCCAATGAAATAAATCTATTTTTTTTTAATTAAATAAAATAATAGCTACTGCAGTATACGCAGAACATCACAAGATCAAAGTTTAATGCTCAGGACAGAGGACCTGGAATTCCAGCCAGACACAATAGAAAAGCAAATGGTTTATTGAAAATGAGGGTATGGGACAGGCTACCACCAGCAACAGGACCGGAACCACTGAGGACAGAGAAGCAGGTTAGTGGCTTGTATTATTGGAGTCAAAAGGTTCAATAAGAAAAGCCACTAACCTTCTCAAAGTGCTTGTAGTCATGAAGTGACAGGTGTCATGAAGTGTCATTCAGTAAATAATGACACTTTTAATGAGAAGTTGCTTTAAACGTTTGAGTAGTAGTCCATTAAAAGTGCCAACTTTGCATTATTTTGTAAATAATGACACTTTATTGCAAAGTTGACACTTTTAATGGACTTTTAATCCAACTTTTAAAGTAACTTTGCATTAAACGTGTCATTAATGACTTCATGACTACAGTCATAGACATTCATAAAGAGGTGTTATGTCATGGTCATGACAGTGTCATATTAGTCTTTTGCACACCCCATCAAATAAAGGGTTACCATAATGGTAATATATTGAAAGCGCAATGTAATTAGTTTCACCTGGAAAATGTGTTGTAATTCATCCCTCTGTGTTTTGGTGTTGTGTTTGCAGTACTGCAGTGTGTATGAATCATGTAATTTACAAAGTGACAAAGCAGAATAATAAAAGACATTAAGTAACTAAAAAGTGTACTTCATTAGCAATTATAACAAACCAAAAGTGTAATTGTAGTATGCTTTTTGTTTGTGTACTACAATTATATTGGCATATTGTAATGCCAATATACTTAAAATACATTCTAAATATATTTTAAATGTAATTCAATCACAAAAATAGTACACTCAAAATATACTAATCAAGCAAGTTTATATTGCATAAAAAGCAATATACTTAAAGTACACTAAGTTAAACTTAGATTGTCCCAAAAAAAATACGTTGAAGTACACTTAGTACACTTTAAATTGTGTTTTAATACAATTTAAATACTATTAAAATACACTAAGTACAAAATTAGTTGTTCCAAAATGTCACACTTTAAGTTAACTAATCCTACGTGAACTTGAAGTATACTCATGATTAATCTGACTTAAAGTATGGCCAAGTACACTAAAATTTAACTATACTTAAATATAAGTATACTTGGTATATTTACTTTTATTTTTATATTTATTTTTAAACCAGCGGAGGGTTAACTTGGGGAATCTCATCTGTCCGACGCGTGTATCAGTCAACTCCAGGCCACTTTTTTGTTCTGTCACAATAATCGATTCATTCCATTTTGATTATCATGCTCCAAACTTTGCAAAGACTGCACACAGACTGACCATCCCAAACCATGTGCAAGTGCCAACGATCAATGGCACTACAACAAGGTCATCAGAAACTATGACCACCCTGCGCACACGCTTCCTCATACACGCAAGGCCAGCATCCCTGTAACCTTCCCATTCATACTTGGTGACAGTCACGCCCACATCGACGCAATGTAAAACGCACCCACCACCCAAGTGTCAAAGCCGCATGCTCCTGTCATATCAATAATTACTTCATATGGCTCTTACAGAGCCTCAGTGAAAACGTGTTTTTAACTCATTGGTGCAAAAAACTGATTGAAACTCTGTTTATTCCCTGCATGTTTTTGTCTGTGTAAGGTAGAGATGGAACTGCGCATGACAACGGCCCTTCAAACCATTCAGACTACCAGCATAATAGAGACACAATCAAAACTGTCAGATGACTGATTACCCTGCGGCAATAAATCAGAGATAGTTTGGATGTATTTTTATTTTTTTCCTACTTATGAAACGTTTCTGTTTATAGGTTCATGGTGCATTTAAAAAAAAGATTTAAAACTTCAGATATTTCACAAAGAGATATTAACATTCATGGAAAAACCTTACATGCCCTTATAGCAGAAAGTACGGCGGCCCCCTGTAAGAAAGGCTTACAATATTCAATTATGCCACATGAACTAATCAGTATTATTTTGAGAATTTTGCAAGGGAACACAAAAGTATTGCGAGGGAACGCAAAATAAATGTTTTTCCTCATGGCCTCCCGAGCGCTCCGTAGGAAACAAATGTGAGCATGTAACAGCATACATTGCTCAGTGGTCATTAATGTATTATCTTACTATTATTTTATTAATGTGGTTTACCAGTTTTGGATAACCTTACTTCTTATCAATGAAGAAAAAACATGTTAATTAAAAATGCACCAGACACAGCCCCTGGGCAGTTCTAGACAGGGACCAACAGGGGTACCAAAGAAATTATCCCAAATAAATGTCTTTTGTTAATATTTAGTGGTGGGATTTTTAACTCTTACAATTTTACTTTAACAATGTGTTGCGGTGAAAAAATATTGATTACCCTGGTCGCCGTGATAAATTTGGCCTAGAACCAGTCTCCAAACCTAATTCCTTACTTGTATAAATATTTTGGTAATACCCTTAAAATACCAGAATTTGCACCTTTATATTTTGGCTGCCTGATGACTTAAATGTAAAATATTATATCTGGTGTTATAATCAGGTGGTACTCAGTACTTGTATATACCAAATATTTTTTACACTTGCTTAATTAAAGCTTGAGTAAATTATTAGCTGGTTCCTTTCTATCTCTACTGAAGTAAAAACCTGTTGAATGTATTGCAGGGTTGCAGACATGTGACCCGGATGAAATTCAGATGGAGGTCCAGAAGTGGATTTCTCTGGTTCAAAACAAAGCAAAATTGATCATGAATACACAAATGCACTAAATAGACTGAAACAGACAAGGCATCTCAAAAAAATATGCGTACATTTAGGATATGATCTGTAAAAAAGACTTCTCTTATAATCTTGAGGATTTACCCGGCATGGAGGCGATCGACATAACTAACTATCTGGAGCTGCAGATCTCATATTATACGAGCTAGATGAAATCTTTAAAGAGCTTGGTGAATACAATCATTTAGTTTCAGGTTTGGTCAAGTATTTAGGATCAAAAGAAGCACTAAATGACTGTTGACTTGTTGGAACTTGTGGGTGTCCCTTATTTTAATTTCTGTAAGGTAGCAACCCTAGTCATAACAAATCCAAGCTTTTAGCACTGTCAAATGCTACAATGTAATAATGACACAATTGAAGCTATTCGAAGACCTATCAGTAATACAGAAAGCAAAAATAAACATTTGAATAATATAAATAGAAACATTGTGGTGGATTATAAAACATGCCTCTTCCCAGTGGAACAAATAACCAAAAAGAAGAAAAAAATTGGCTTGGTATTTATAACAGTCCTGAAGAACCCATGGACAAAAGAAGAATAAAATGACTTGGAGCTGGAGGATCAAACCCCCAATAATAGACACAGTGGAGCACTCGAACTGTCAGATATGAACATATCAATGCATTAAAGAAACACATTTTGTGTAATTATACAAATATTAATGTAGACCAAATTAGATTTGGGCTCCATAATTAGTAATAAACCACAAAACACCAACACATCAGCGTAGTTTTGTTAACATTTATAGCTAATTTAATTCAATTGTATAGACAGTTCCCTTCCTGGGCTGCCACCTTACCATGATGGAGGGGTTTGAGTGCTCCAGTGAAGCTTGGAAGAATACTGTTAGGGGCTTCATCCCCCTAGTAGGATCACCCAAGGCTATTCATGTTGACTAAAATCAATGGAATCATTGTTCCCTCATCTGGACGCTGGCCACTGGGGCCCCACTCTGGAGTCTGGCCTGGATGTGGGGCACACTGGCGAGTGCCTGGTGCCCGGGGTTTCACCTATGGAGCCCAGCTGGGCACAACCCGATGAAGAGACGTGGGTCCCCCTGACTCCCACCTACAAGTCAGAGTGGACCATGTTCCACACCTCCATTGTTGAGGCAGCTTCTTGGAGCTGTGGCCGCAAGGTTGTTTGTGCCTGTCATGGTGGCAACTCTTGAACCTGTTGGTGGACTACATGTTTTAAAAAAAATTATTCTACTGTATGTTTTGTATCTACTGGGTGCTTGTATGTGGACGCAGATGAGTGGTTTTTGACCGTCATTTAAAGCTACTTTTGCCCTCTCCCCCATGTGGCCTTGCTCATAATGGGAACTTAATCGGAGGTGGCTCAGAGAGGGTGGAGGAGGTGATGGGGTTGCCTCTTTTGTGAGAAATTCTTCAAAGCACCAGCCCTGCTATTTGCCCAGTGGAGCTCTTTGTAACAGTATCCCCAACTGTCATTTTGTCCCTTTTATTTTTAGGCAAGCCCGTTATTGCTCTCATAACCCTTCCATGCCGCTGGGCTTTGTGAGGACAGACTGAGTGAAGTTTGACCTTTTTTTCACATAACTGTGGGAAAAAAATGCTTTCTCTCCCCGTCCTCCACATGTTGTGCTCACACTGTAAAGGCATAGACAGTAACACTCACTGGGAACAAACACATACCTGGTTTATGCACATTGAACTTCATTTTGCTGGGGCCTCAGATGATCATACAACAAAGTAACACTGGTCAACAAAATTTATGCTTGCTACTTATCCCCAATTATGTTACAGAAAAAGGTCACATTTTGCATATTCAAACCTTTTCCTTACTGGACGTGTGGTGATGAAAACATGAACAGACTGCAAACATTTCAGAATCAGAGTTGGCATACATTATTGACCTCCAGGGGTAAATTCTTGTGTTGCAGCTGAACCCATTAGAAGAACATGAAAAAAAAACATGTAAAATATGCCAATAACAAAACTAAACATATAAAAAATATACCTGCATATCAAAAATCTCAAATCAAGACAGGCAACTGTCAAATCAAGTCCTAAGCCTGAAATTTAGAACTTCCTTTTGAGACTTTTATTTTAACAATGTCTCAATTAAATGTTAGGTTTAAATAACAGACCATGTTTTCATTATGCAACCTGCATTTATCTCAAATGATGATAAAACATGTGTGACTGAACTTACAAAGTATAAAAGAAGTAGTTCTAAAATTGCACCTCTATACTGTACAGTTCAACTAATCTTAGCTGCAAGAGCAGTTTTCCTTTAAACTTTAATCTTCCAGGTTAACCATTCCATTAAAAATGCTAAATTAGAACTTCATGTTCAGACTCAGTGAACTGACTGCAGTAAAAAATATATTTATTCTCAATATGGTTTACCGACGCAGAGGTCTTTAAATGTACATTAGAACTAGACACATCTAAATACTGAAAAGCTTCTGGAACTTTCCTTGAAGTCAAAACTATATGTGTCCTTCCTTAGATTTGGGGTTTTACACAGTCGAGTCTTGGAAGTCTACAGGTATTTCCTTTGACCTCATTGTTTGGCTTCTGCTCTGAAATGCATTGTCAGCTATGAGACTTTTATGTTGACAAAGCTACTCCATTCCAAGTCATGTCACCTCTTTTACCACAGCAGAACAGTTATGAAAATGTAGAAACATCTAAAGGATGATGAGTGCAGACAGGATGCAGCTGAGTTCTGCTTTGGGACTTATGAAAAACATTGTGACTGCTCATTTAGATGTGATTTGTTTTCAACTGAAATTTACTTTTTGTAATAAAGTAAATTTTATTATGTGTTATGTGTAGAATGTTTTGTGGACAAACTAATTTAATCCATTTAGTCAGAAATCTCAAATCAAGACAGACTTGAGACTTCTGACATAACATAATGAAATGGGAGACTGAAGTGAAGGTGTGTATTTGCAGCATGTGTTCTGTCTTTAAAGATGGAACACATGCTGTTCCATCTTTAACAGCCAGTCTTACTGACTGTTCCGTCAGTCAAACTGGTCAGTTAGACCAGTCTTACTAACTTTCTGGACTATCTGAAAAAATCCTTTTTGTTTCATTGTTTGTTACTGTCTATATGATTTATTTTCAATAGAATCTGAAGATCATTTAAATGAATTTCACACTGACTGTTGAAGTCTGACTGAAGAGCAGCTGTCAGGAGACAGGTGTCCATGTTTGCAGAGGTGGGCTGACAGTGTTCTTGGGGGAACACTTGGACACATGCATGAAAACAAACAAGGCACTACAGTCCCTGTGCTTCTGCTGCTTGCTTGTGACCACTTTCTGAGCCTATGGTGCAGCACTGCATGCCTGTGCTCCTCTGATATCTGACATGTATGAATGAATAATAGATCAGAAACTTTGACGAAGATAAGATTATGGGGTAAGATGGACTGATCACGATCCCCCAAAATTAAGGAAAACGGCACCCAAAAATCAACTGGTCGATAAATCAGTTGGCCAATAAATGTATCCTATATTATACATGTATATAATGTAAACAGCACTGCCACACATCCTTATGGGTGATGTTTATAGCAGGTGGGTGAATGATCAAATGATTGGACTGCTAATTGCAGCCAGTCCACATTGTTAGCAGAACTAAAGGGCCCCAAAACCAAATTTTACTTAGGGCCCCATGGAGGCTTGGGCCAACCCTGCTTCTAAGTTATTAAGTCATTTGCATATTATAGTCAACATTTTATCCACATACTTCAAAGATGCTGTGGAATGTTCTTATATTTATTATTGAACTGTCATGTTTGTTCTGTATAAATATCAATAGGATGTGAAACAAAAGGGTAACATGAATGAATTCACTGTCAGATTCACACATTATATTGACTTCCACCGTTTATTAGGCGGAAGTTGTTTATGACATGTATGATTGTAATTTTTTTTAGTTAAGAATAGTTTGGAAGTGTATATTTTGAGGTAATTATGCATTTAATTGAACCGCTATTTTTTACTATTGTACTCTCTTAGAACAGATGTGTTAAAAACAACGCATGATGTGTTAAATTTTAACACATGTGCCGCATCAGCTCAAGGACAACACATGACGTGTTATTTGTAACACAATTTTTGTGTCTGTCATTTTAACACAAGTATTGTGTCACTTAAATCAACACAAAATATGTGTCAAGATGTGTTATTTTGAAACACAAATGTGTAGAATGTACTTTTTATAGATTAGAGCTTATAAAAATTGACATTTCAAATTGTGGATATTAGAGTTTTTTTATTACAATCATGCAAATAGCAAAGTTGACACAGCTACAATTTATAGTTCAAATATTAAAAAATTAAAATTGAAATCACCAAGCTAACAAAATGGCACTTTTAAATACAATAACATGTGCAAAAGAGAACATGGATGAAAATAATGACAAACATCATGAAAAAGAAATGAAAATAAATTCCTGTCCCTTTCAACATTCGTGAGATTTTCAATCCCACTCAAATTTAAACTTCCATTTTCAATACCGAACCATCATGGATCAAAATACAATATTTTGTATCTTGGTGCCACATACAGCTTTCTGTTACCAAAACTCGTCATAACATCTAAAGGATGGAAATCACAAATATCCGCAAGTGTGATCAATTCATAATCACTAGTTTTTTGTACTACATATGCATAAAAATGATCATCAAAGTATATTACATTTAGTATTTGAACAAAGATAAAAATTGAGTCATTATGTGCCAGAAAATGAACAACTTCACCAAATACAGGTTCTTTTCGGTAATCTGCTCTCAATGACAAAATGGAGCCAGTTATGTAGATTTGACTATACACATTAAGACTGTGAGACAGATATATTTTCGTGGCTAAAGACATGTCAGTTTTTAGAGCTAACATTAACTGATTTAACAAGAGCTCAGATTTGTCCAGTGACCCCAGAATGACAAGATAGGCATTGGTCACACTGACTTTCTTAGAGATGAGAGAGCAATGTTTATACATTTGTTGTACCTGGTGTTTGAAAGCCAATGTCTTTGAAACGTTTTTAAAGTTGCACATAACATGTGCAAGTCTTTTGAATGAATTATGCTTTGCTTCAAATCGCATGCACCAAAGTTTAGACAGAGGTCCAAAACGAGCCATTATCCTTGGATAATGTATCATAAAATGATGTTTCGGTGTGAGATTTTTCTCATACAGCTGCTTGAAAAGAGTATGATGCTCAATTATCAATTGTTTTAGAAACACAGCAAGCCCTTTGGTAACCACTGGTGCAAAAATAATGCTGCAGATCTCATTTAATAAAACAAGTAATTTCCAGTGTTGACTCTTTCTGTTCACAAGATCTCCAAGTAAAAAGGGTAAGGCGAGCAAAAGACACCACATTTGAGAAGCCGACTGTTTTACAGGATTCTCGCTAGCTCTCAGATTCAATATGACACTTGGCTTATTTTTTACATTTGCACTTCCATAATGAAAACCTGAAATTCTGTCATTCAGTTCTTCCAATGTAATTAACTTTTCCACGTGAATGAAATGTTGCAGCATTAGTTTAACCTCTAGGGGGGCTACACCTTCAAGAACATCATGCATGACATCAACACTTGAGTTTTCTGTTACATGAAAATACCGCAGCTTATTCAAACAAGAGTCTCCTTTCACACCTGTTTTGCTAGGTTCATGTAGTTCAACATGGTCCTGATAATTTTGTTTTGTTCGCAGCTCCACTTTATCCTCATCAAAGATACCCTGTGCATCTGCTTTGTCAATCATACAAAAGTGACAAAATTTATTTGAAGAAAAACTTTCCAAATAACCACCAAGAGTATGCAGTGCAAGGTTATCTGCTGTTAACAAGCAGACAGTCCCATAAATGTGATGGTTTTGTCCATTTAACTTTAATGTTATACCATCATCTTCAAGAAGTTTCAAGTCCTCTAAAAGTGGCTGCAAAATCTTGTCAAATCCGTATACTTCTCTGTCAATTGAGTTGAACAGAAGACATAAATGAATATTTGCAAGTGTTGAATTGCAGCTGGTTGGTAAATTCCTTATGGTAAAATACATAGCTCCAAGCTTATGTATTTTTGTTTTTGATCCCAAAGGGTTTGCTGTCTCCAGATCGTCATAGTAAAGTTGTATTTGCAAAGCATTGGGAGACTTTTGAAACAGTGGATGTGTAGAGAAATGTGAGCCATCACAATAGTCACGCAGATTATTGTCTGTGCTCTTGTTCTCCAAAAGAAAGAGGGCCTGCATTTCTTCATGTTCAAATAAAAACATTAAGGTTTCAATTATTGATATGTACTGGAATGTGTCTGCGACTAAAACTTGGTTTATTTGACCATTTTTTCTTGCTGTATCAGATCTGTGACCTAAAAATATTTCCTTTGGTTTGACAAGTGAAAACTTCGCAAAACATTTTTTTATTTTATATTGTGTGTCAAGATCATCAAATATGTGCTTGGCATCTTCAAACTCTTTCATCAAAGTATTACTGTCACCAGGTACTTGCAAACTATTCAACAAAGTTGTAGTTGATTGCTGCAACCTGTCTACAGTTCTAGTAATTAGCTCCTTTACACAGTTCACATTTTTCATGACATCAGAAAAAGTTACATTTGAAGATGAATACATCTGGGAAACAAAAGATGCTGCACAATTACTGAGCTCAATGTAATTTTCTGATTGTGGAGCTGCAACCATAATATTGGGTGTATCCAAATTATCAGTATGAGTTTGTTCTCCACTGTTTGAACCCTCGCTTGGGAACAAGGATTGCACAACAGGCATATCTTTTGTACCCATCTTAAAATGTACTCTGTGTAGATGCCTAGTAAATGAATTCAAGTTATAATATGTTCTTGGACAATTTTCCTGAGCACATCTAATTTTTATATTCTGTCCATCTGATAAGCAGTGTATTTCACGGAGGTGCCATAGGAGATTTTTCACCTCTTTGAAACCAGTTTGTCTACATTTTGGACAACAATACATTTCATTTACAAGCTTTAAGTTGTGCAATCAATTCAATCACCCTTGTTTTTCTTTGTGTGGAGAATGGAAGATCATAGATGTACTCAAAAAATGTAAAGTTGGGATGGATAACACAAGTTAAACACCCAGTACAGCTTAAAAAGCTTGTCCACAGCACATGTGAGTCCATCGTCCAGGGGGATGGTGACTTTGTCATTTTTTGCAACGATGACATACTGCTTTGACGACCGCAGATTACCGATGCAGATGAGCTGGGGCTGATGGTTTGTTGATGAAGTAGCAGAATCATTGCAGAGGGATGCTATTCTTGTTCCAGTCTTAGAAACAAAAATTAAGAAATAAAACAAAACACATTTGTTGGTGAAATAATCAGGAATTCAATGTAATTTCTGTTTAAAATAATATTTGTCAAAGGATAAACACCTACCGGCACAAAATCTAGAAGGTGTGTTATTGTTTCCTTGACGCTACATTGTCTTCCACTAACAGGGGGCAGAAGGTGTGTTAGTACCACGAGTGTTCTGTAACAAGCCTCCTCTGAAAGTGAACAAAAACCAAAACATTAAAAACATCTTCTTATTACTGTGATACACAGTAAATGTACATCAACCATAAATACCTTCAGTCATGTTTTCAAATCCTCTCAAAAGAGTGCTGAGTCCAGGTTCCATGGCAGCCACAACTCTAAGTTTTGGCATGATGTTGGTCTCCCATCTACGAAGGAAAAGGTCTGTCTTTTCACCTGTCAACCTTCCAAACTCTGAGTCCAGCTAAAACGAGGCAAAAAAAAAAAAAACACCCACATTTTTTTTTTTAGAAATTTCCAAGTATAACATTGTTGGTTGAGTCAAATAGCAGGTAGGAAAAGGAACAAACCTACCAGACTCGGCATGTCCATAAATCGTGGATATTCACGCAATATTTCTGCAAGTGTGGGCGATTCCCTTGTAATCCATGCTCTGCGCTGTGTGAATGTTTTTTCCATCCCAGACTTTATTACTGAAAGGTTTTCCGAAGAGGGCCGCAATCTCTTGATCAAGGTTACCCATTCATTCATGGTATTATCATTTTCGGTCTCGGTTGCACTGGATGTTTGTGCATCCTCCGGGTAACTGGTTACTTTTCGCTTTCTGTAGCGTCTTTCATGTTGTTGTAGATTCCGCCGAAGGTTACGCAATTTTATCTCAATGAATCCACTGTGGGATGCTGGATCATAGAAATGCTCCTGATAAAGAAAAAAAAAATCTATATATTTTTTCAAATTCTGAAGAAATATACCAAAAAAAAAAAGCAACTGAACCCGTTACTTTGGATCCCTATTGAAAAATAATATATTATTTCACTTTTTTACTTACAAATCCCTCCCCTTCTCCAGCCACCTGGATACTCAGAGATGGGAAGATGGTAATGATGCTCTTCGCTAAGGCTAACTTGTCTCCACTAAGAGGATAACTGGAAATAAAACAACTTATTCTCAATCATTTGCTCAAGTTACTCACAAAAGATCACATTTCAAATATCACATTTAGATGCATCAGTTCAGAGGCTGTTAAAGTGTAAAAATCCACATTTATAGAAAAAAATGGCAAAGTGTCAACAAAAAATAATACTTACTAACCACACCTCTGAACTAGGTCTCCCACGCACATTTTCACTATACATTTTCTTGACTTCCCTGACAGGAAGCCTGTGTTTTCATACTCCTCAAAGATTTGTGGTGCTTTTTTCATTAGGAGCGATTTTAGAGGCTCACTGTCTTCTCCTGTATGGGTCTGACCGTCTTCTCCTGAATTAGCATGGGGCTGTAGAGAGTAACAGTTATGTTTAATATCATCAAAATAACCTTAGAGAACCTAATAACGGAATAGAAATTTGGTTTGTGTTTAAATTAGCAAACTTTTCAACCACAACCAATTTCTCACAATTTATTTGTGAAATCACAAATAAATGGCAATGAAACTGAGTCACTCACAATAAATGAGGTATTTTTTAAAAAGTGTTTTTATTATATCAACATAAGAACATTAAGGTAATATTAATTTGTCCAATACAAATAGTACCTGGTTTGGAATTTGCTCCTC
Organism: Xiphophorus couchianus; assembly: GCF_001444195.1. Lineage (NCBI taxonomy): Eukaryota > Metazoa > Chordata > Actinopteri > Cyprinodontiformes > Poeciliidae > Xiphophorus > Xiphophorus couchianus. Next base: position 2,961,644 of record NC_040240.1, read on the forward strand.
ACGAGACACTTCTACCAGGGGCCCTCCAGTTGATAGAAACACGTAGAATCTGTCCAAGTCCTTAATTTCAACATTAATGTCAACATCAATGTACTCCAAGAAGTCAGAATTAAATTTCTGTAGCCTGTCCAGCAAAAATCCAGAATGGTTGGCAAGAATCTCCTCAACAAGATTGCTGGCAGTTGAAACACTGAAAATGTTTTTCGAAGTCTCTTTTTCATTTTTGAATGTTGTTACAAGAACTCTCGCCATTTCTTGATTGTCAAATGAGAGCTGAAAAGATAAATACACCAAAAAATACAATTAGAATATTTAAATTGAGACCATATGCAAAAACAAGCTCTCCTTTGTTGGAGTTCATTTGAAGACTGTTACAATCAAAAAAATGTACTCGAGAAAGTTTAACCTGAGAGTCATGTTTTTGGACTGTGGGAGGAAGCCGGAGGAAACCCACGCATGCACAGGGAGAGCATGCAAACTCCATGCACCCAGAACCCAGAACCTTCTTGCTGCAAGGAAACAGCTCTACTAAATGCGCTACTGTGCAGAACTGGTTTTCTGTAAGAATGTCATACAGAAAATTTCAGCACGGCTGCATCAGTACACACGTGCATCATGCTAAACACTTTTTATGGAACGTTACCATGGAAGTTATGATTAGTTAGCAAGTAACGTTCCAATTACTTCTACGTTGTTGTTTTTTTGTTTGTTTTTTTCGCCACCGGAGTTTTACCGCAGTTCAATTTAAGGACGTCCGCGAACAGCCCATCTTAATATTTCAATTAATTTAGAAGTACGCCGTTAAATACAACCACATACATTTTACTTGATCAAAACTCCGGTATGACACTCAACGTCAGTTCCACTCGAAAGTGCTATCATGGCTAACATCTTACAAATACTTCTATGTCTGTTTTGTTTTTTGTCTTTTTCGTCAGCTGAGCTTTAAGGCAGTTCGCTAACAGCCCATCTTAATTTTTGAGTTAAAACAACAGTAAATATTACCGTGTCAGACCGACTTTCCGACATCTCCGGAGGACTGGCGCTTCCACTCGAATATCAACTTCCGTTAAGAGCTCCAACCGTTAGTGTCTCCTTCACTGCCAAAGTGAATTTACAGAACCGTTAACTTACACGTTTACTTACAGAAAAGTTAACAGCTTTATTGTAAACTGTTAACTTCCAGTTTACAGGAAAACAGGCATTTTAGATTACAAAGGCTTCCAATTTTAATTTAAAGCTAAATTATTTTACAATATTACACTTATGTACAGATGTTTTCCCGAAAATGAATTAAAGGTGTTATTTAAAAAAATACGTTTTGTCTATATTTTATATCTATATTTTTTGTCTACATTGCATCTAAAAATTCTCACTGTAATATTCATCATGTATTGTACATTTATTCCAAAGCTTCAACAAGCTCCCTTTAACATTTAATTTTAAAATTTTACCCTCTTCAATAAACTTTGGACAAAAAAAACAACAAAAAAAGACAACTGTAACAAATGATAAAATAGTGACTCCATCTCACGTGCCACAGTGAGATAATTAACGTTACAACTTTGCAGACCCTGTAGAAGCACAAAAAAATAACGTTTTTTCCAACCACTGAGTCCTCAAATTCTAGACTATATTTATGTGTTTAAACAGATTTAAAACTTACCGAAGTTGCATTTCATAAGATCTCCATATTTGCCTCCTGCATGTGTTTGCTTACTCCGTGCGGGGAATAAAAATCCAAACTTGATCCTTCATCTGGTGGCCACTTGTGCTGATTTGAGGTTGTTCTTTGATGTTTGATTTGATCAACTTTCTTTGCTCAAATATATTTTCTAATTAATATATGTAATAATTGTTATTTATTGTAAATGTTAAAAAATTAAAAATGAATAAAAATTAATAAATAATAAAAAATTAAAAAATAATAACCATGTATTAAAATTATGTAAGAATAGTAGTAATTTAATGAAAAGTGATAATCAATCATTATGTGTTGATTTACTCCCCCCGAAAATACCTCTGCATCATTTTAAAAATTATTAAATCTCATCACAACCCTAAATTAACAACCACAGTTTAAAAATAAATTAAAAGGAAATAAATTAATTAAAAGGAAAATTTATTGAGATGAATTACCATTTGAATGGCAGATTAATCAGATTCATGGTTGTGTACCTGACAAACACAAACTAACACAATTATGTGTTGAAATATTCAAATAAATATTCAACACATACTGCGTGTCATATTATATTCATTTTAACACACAATGTGTACAATTAACACAAAATATGCTTTTAATTTAATAACACATTTTTTGTGTTATTTTTTAACACATCTGTTTTTAGAGTGTAGGAACAGTCATTTCTTTGGTGTGAAGTGCTTAAATTCCTCAGCCCTCAGTCAAAGAATGTTGTTCGTTTAGTGTGAGGTATGGCGTATCCAATTTATCTAGCATAGCAGTGTGTCTGTGATTGATCTCATTGGTCTGCATAGAAAATCTGTAGGTTTCTTCAAGAGATCAATTTTTGCCTGAATTAGGCTCAATATAGTGGCTCCTCGTGAGCCTGATTTGGTCTTTGTGAAATGGGTAAAGACAGGATGAACTGATGGCGTGATGTCAAGCATTTATTTTGGATTTTGTAATCCTATTTTTGTGAAATAGCCCTCGGTGTGCCTGAGCCCTGGAGTTCAAACAGGCATTTCTTAGGTATTTCTTTTGAAAACTTTTTGAAATGTCATGTACCATTTAACTTCAACTTCACAATTAAGCCATCCTTTATGTTGATCCATCACATAAAGTTCTAATAAAATACTCAAACTGCAAAGCAACAAAATGTGAAGCCCTCCACTTATTTGCATTCTTTAACCTACATAAGTAAAAGTGATCAGCACATTATTATCCTCTGAGCCTGAAGCAGTTGTGTTGATGTTCTCATGTATGCACAGTTGCTAGCTTTTCATAGACAACAAGACAACCGTGTGTCTGTGTGTTTTTTATTTATTTATTTTTATTTTTTTACACAAGCTTAATACAGTAAAAAAAATGATTTACTGCTTGGGGCATCTGCAACCTTTCTTTGACCACACCACCCTCTGCAGGAAAAACAAAAAACTACTTCACCTCCTGTAATCAAAAGAAAGAAAATATTTTCAAATCTCTATATTGTTTCACAAATAAATTTGTCTCACATGTCTTGAGCACTTATAACTGTTCACATATTTTAATGTATTTGAAAGTAAAAAGTGCAGTGACCTGGAAATGGAACAGAGGAAATCTATAAAACAACACATGGGCCTTTTATATTCAACTGACTCTGATGTCAGTGAATCTACATATAACATAATCAGTCTTATGTATTGTGCTGAATGAACTGAGCAGACAAAGACTAAAAAACAAACATCTGTAAATGTTATGGTGAGTTTTAAATGGAAGATCTAAACACAGAGAAACTGCAAGGAAACTTTAATAAGGACAACAAAAGATGACTTTATGAGCAGGATACTGGATAAGCAGACAATACAATAGAACCAGTAAGGAGTGATTAGGATAAGAAAGCTTAAACAGAGGGAGAGGTGGAAGAGACAAAATAACTAGAAGAGTTCACCAGGAAGACCTGGCAGACAGCACAGAGATAATGCAGTAGGGAAATAAGGAGATGAATAACAGCTGTGCAGGAAAAGAAACTGAGGAAAGGTAAAACATGGAGCAGATGGAATGGAGGTACAACAAATAAATAAAAACCGCTGAAACAAAAAACACTGATCTAATTAATCAAAGGGCTGTTTTCACAAAACCAGAATAGCAGATTAAGATGGAATTTTCCAGACATGCTGCCTGAATCAAGCAGTGGCTCTATTCTTCAAAAGCAGTAGCACATTAGAATATGACAGTGCTATTGTTTGTGTTTTATTAGTGTTTTTAATTATTGTTCCTGATACGTGTTCCCTCATATTTTGTAAATCTACAAAAAATTCCTCAGCCATATTTTGAAAACAAAAAATGCTTATGGTTCATGAAGAAGAGCAAGATTTGAAGAAGCCTCTGACTGAAGACTGTTGTATGATCGTCTGATGAAGAGGATGCTCAGGTCATTTTACAGATAACCTGTGTGCTGTCATGGTATTTGATAGAAAACATTTGTAAGTAAGAGAGTTTGGTACAGCTTCTAATTAGTAAAATCTAATTTATTTCTCATAATTTTCTTACTTTAATGGTGTTTAGAATTTTTAAAATATTTCAGAAAATGAAACAACAAAAGATGAACATATATAAAATACATTAAAGTACTGAACACTCATAAGAAAATAAACTAAAAGTGAAAATAAAATGATATAAAAGGGACATTTGAAGATTAATGTCAGATGTTCTAATCTATGTGGACAGTGACTACTAAAGAAAAACCAGTCAGCAGACTAGTGATAATCTGTCCATCAAATTCACACAGATTAGTGAACATTCACAGAAAACCTGTGAATCTCCAGTTTCCAGTAAATCTGTAAATCCAGCTCATAGAGGGAATGTATGATCTAAGTGGTGTGCTCCATGTGTACATAAAAAGAAATTTCTCATCTTCAGAATCAGAAAGCAAACGACCTGTTCTATAAATGTCATTGTATTAACCTAAGACATATATTAACTCTCTGCTCTTCCTCTACAATCATGTGTTCCTCAAAGGCTGAGGAACACATGCCTCATGTGCTTACCCTTAAAGCAGTGTTTGCTGCTTTAAGCAGCTTGTTTAAAATTAATAAAATACAGATCCTCCAGGATTGTTCTGATTCTTTTTCATCTAGAAAGCAGTGGTAAGTATAATTGTCTTTGAACGAAGCAGCACAGGTGATTTCATCTCCTTTCACCAGAGGGCACAATTAATCCACTTTGTACTCTCTGAGTCTTACACAAAATTGCATTTCAGTAGTTTGAAATGCAAACTACTGAAGACCTGGCAGACAGCAGACAGAAGAGTTAGTCTTGGTGTGAAGATGACAGCAATGTTTTGTTTCCCACAATATTTATGTAATGTTTTTTCTCAACTGTTTACACACATTTTCTGAAAACATGCTTCATACACTCAGAACTTTACATGCAAACCAAAAACCACACACAGTGGGCAAAACCCTTCAATACTATTCAGTGATTCTTGAGAAGGGAGACAAAACAGGTCCTATGGATAAAGCACAAAATTTGAATAAAATATACACAAAATATAATTTTTTCAAATATCTGACTGTTGGTTTTCGATCCAAAATCAGACAAAGCCCAGCCATTATAGAGCTCTAAATCTTTTCTTTATCAGTTCTTTGCACATTACACTACCATTTTCAAACTGACAAACATTCCAAACAAGAGGGAGCCACCCCTCTGATTCAAACCACCTGGCTTTTAAAGCATGGCCAGGACTAATTAAGGGGCGGAGACAACAATTACATTTCCAGGTAAACGAAGAACAAACATTTGTGCTAAACAATATTCCTAAACAAATATTTACAGAATTACAACTAACAATTTAACAAAAACAAAAATAAGCTGGGACCAAACAAAAAATAAAACAAACATCTCTCCTCCTTCTCAAACAATGGACCTTCCCAGTAAGGTAAATTGGAAACACCAGGTCCTAGGCATCACTGCTCATGGGCGCGCCTCCATGGCAACACATGACCTCAAAGGAAAGAGAGGATGATCAAAACAAAACATTAAATAAAGCAACAATACAGGAAGCACAAAAAACAACAACACCTGTTGAGGGGGGGTAAATCCCTCACACTGACTAAACTAACCTGGGCCATGTGAGCATAACAATGTATGTTTTCTTGGTGTTTGCTGAATATTTTTTATTTTAAACATTGTAGCAGGTGGATGGTGTCTGTAAAATCCCTTGTCCTGGAGCAGAACTCAATACATTATAATAGTTTAAAACAAATAAAGGAATACTAAGTTAATATATCATGAAAATTAAGTATAAGTATTCAAATAAATAATTATAAAAGTATCAATAAATTTAATTAAAAAACATTTCTATATATTTTCCAACTCAATTGAAATTTGTCCCAAGTTTTTGTCAACACCGTCAGACATGCAAAGAATGTTAAAAAAAATCAGGTCCCATTACCTCTTCCTTTCTCTTCCTTTGCTAAGAGGGGTAGGCAGCTCTGGTTAGCTTCTGTTATTTTTTAGGGGTTTTTTCTGTTTTATTCCTAAGTTGCTCGTCACAACCACGATGTGTCAACACCATAACTGACAATTTACAAAACTTTGATGAAGTTTTGTGAAACAAATGCTTAATTTTAGCATACTGTACAGATTTCATGGACCTGATGAGCTACAATATGGCCTCATTCAGAATAACATCATATAAATTGAGGTAGTTTGGCATTTCGACACCTTCATCAGATGTCAACTCCATCAGTTTTCAACTGACAGTGTGTCTCTTTAAGTGATAGTGTTGACAAATCTCACTTAAATGTGCAGTTAATTCATTTTAATGTATTCTACATAAATAACATTACTTCACATGTATCAAGTATTTCTTTTTACTCACTAGTTTGTCACCACCTTCAGTTCTGCGCCAACTCTGTCATGCACTGTCAACGCCGTCAGATGGACTTTATGTTGTTTTTTGTTTTAAATAATATATATTTTTTTTTTCTTGAGAAGCATTTGTCTGTAAAACTGAGCAAAATTATCACTAATAGGATCATTAAAAAATAATTTTACATTTATTTTTGTCAGATGGTGATGACAAAATTCTGGGTCAAGTCCATTAAAAATGTAATTTTCAAAAAAATGTTGCAACTAGTAGCCTGCACATTTGCATCTTTACATTTTCAATATATTGTTTGTCTTATTTGTATACATAAGCTTGAGGAATAATTTAAATTTTGGGGGGGAAAATTAAACATTTTGTCTCACTTCTCAAGAATCTTTATACTGCAAAATGAAACTACATTCAAAGAAAGGTTATTTCTTCTTAAAATTGTATTTTTTTTCAGATTCACACATAGAGCTTCATATAAATAGACTTTTATAAGAACGAGTTGAACACTGATGTGCTCAATGTAAAACACTATGATGAATGAAAAACACTTCATCATAATGGCTCAGTATTACATTTACTACAGACAGTACATACATAAGTGTGTTGTAAAATATTCTTTTTATACATAGAACACACAAATACACAGTAATAAACATATTAAATTTTTCCCACAAAAAACAATGTGCACACTGCACATTCCAGCCAACACAAAGTTGCTGGGGTTAGTGCATGACTTGCATGTCGTGGCCATTGTGTCTCAAGTACTAGAAAACAATCAAGGAAAATTGTCAAAGACAAAAATCTAGTTCTTGACCTTCACATAGGCTCTGAAGGGAGAATGACAAGTGCAACCAATTAATATTTTCTTGTTACTTGAATCCTTTGTGGAGATAGGTTATTTTATGTCCTCTTGGAGATTGAAAACAGACATCTTGGGTTTCTTTATCAGGCGTATGTATAAAGCAAACAAACTTGGAAACAACAAAGGAAAATAATCTGACCTGAAGGTTACAGAAATCTCTCTTTTTCTCCTCAGTCTGTGTTCTGCTCTCTCTCTCTCTCTCTCAGTCTGTGTTCTGCTCTCTCCCTTCATACCTGCAACCTGTTAGCCAATCAGTTCAGGTCAGTTGTTCCAGCATTCATGGGATAGTGAATGCTGGAGCATTTTTTTTAAAGGGACCCAATGGTGGAAATTGAGCTACAATGTACAGGTTATGTGTAGGTTATTGCTTTGGTCTAGGAACACAACTTGAGGATACAGCAGCCACCGTGGCATCAGAGAGCGAGTGATAACGGAACTCTGGTTAGATAGCCTGATCATGTGAAAAGTAGATGCTAAAACTAAACAGCAGTCCTATCCAGGCTGTAGAGTTCTATTCCAGTAACATAACAGACACGGACAATAACAGCTGTCAGTGATGAAAGCAGGCAAGGTAGTTCAGAAACAAAGCATGAGTTCTGTACACTGAAAGACTCCAGAGTACAAAATCCTAATATATGGTCAATAAGCACTCAACGGTTACCATTTTTTACAAGTGAATTAAGACTCCCACATAGGTCATCTGAAGTCATCAGCTCCTAGTGGCATAGACACATGATGCAAATTGCATCATTTTGTTCATAGAGAGGCATCAATCTCCCCTTCTCCACACTAGGAACTGACCAAATTATTTCAAAGCTTTATTTATAGATTTTTAATCTTAACGTACACAAGAGACAAGAGACATGACCATCACAAAGAAAGATAAAGAAAAAAAAGAAATGAATTATGTACATTTGTGCCATTCTTTACTAAATAATTACTATAATAATAAGATTGCAAAATGGCTAATAACTCCTGGATGGAAGTTGCAACATCATCCACTGAGGAGGCTGTCTGCAGAAAGGTGTGGACCCTAGTGGGTATCCAGCAAGAGAGGTGTTCCCTAGGTGGTCTGCAACGCTGTATGAAAGGTGTGTGCTACAACAAAAAGACCGTAACCATGACTGCACGTAGACTGTTCATTTTCATATTAAATATGTGGAAGACTTCAGGTGGTAATCAGTGGCCAAGAATCAAAACATGGGTGTCATGATTTGGTTATGTGGAAGAAGAGTAGCATGACTGAAGTCCAGGATTAGGTAGTAAGTTTTCTTTCTTTAATGCCATCAAAGCTGCGACAAAGTCCAGACACAGGGGTTGAAACAGGTGGCACAGGTATATGACGCTCAAACACAAAACTGACTAACAAATGTCTAGCATCCAGTGGGGAACAGAGCACACAAATGAGGTTAGATATACAGCTGTCCAGAGACAGCTGGAAACAATCAAGTGCAAGAAATGATAACAGTGGACTAAATAAGCCAAAATACATACATAGAAACCTAAGTTCTCGCAATGGGTTGATTAACAGACTTTTGGCATAAATAACATGGTGACAAGACATAAAATGAAAACAGATGCCAGAAATGTGAATCATGATAAATGGATTTTTATTTAATTCTGTAGGATTTATAGGCTTGTCAAACCTGAGCTGGATGGTTGCTTGCTAGCATTCTGTCATGTTTTTACTTATTCTGAACTTTAGTACATTTAACTCCATTCCGTTTCTGTTTCACAACATCTGGATTTAGAAGGGCTATTCTGTAACTTTGGAACAATGAAGACAGAACTGATTTTAGGAGCTACTTTTTTCTCAGGGCGAAACTTCTATTTCGGTGTTGGGGATAGTGCGACACTGAAAGAAAAAAGCTGAGCTGAATACTGTAGCTGCTTTGTGAGGGAGGGAGAGGTTTGCTCAGTGCATTAAGGTATCTGTCAGCTCAGACTGAAGACAGATATTTGGGAAAGGAAAAGAAAGACATGTCTAATAAAAAAGCTAATTGATTTTTTTTTGTCAAAAAGAAACTTCTCCTTTTTTGATAGCTGCTCCACCAATAAAGTTAGTCAATTGAAAGGTATTAAAAGTCTTCTGAAGAAATGTAGGATTTGCCTGCACGAATATTCAGCTGTCATGTTTCCCTCTCTCTCCTATAAAGCTCTCCAGATTTTAAAAAGAGTGAGTTGATTAAAAGTGAGCAAACACTCCTCTCAGGTTACAGTTCTCTGCTGTAATAAAGCTGTGTTTACAGAATGTGCCGTGGAATTAATGAGACTAAATGGTTTGCTGGCTTTATATAAGAAACTAAGGTATTTAAGCTGTTTGAAAAGACTTTGAAGTTTCGTGACTTAAACTTCGCAGAAAAGGAAATTTTGAAAGGTTTTCACCAGGCAGATTTAAGTAATGTCAGAAATTAAATTAACAGGTTGTCATAATTTGAAGGACAAAGGTTTATTAAACTTTTGGTGGTCAAACTTTGCAAATACAGTAGAAACATTTTCAATGTAAAACTTAATACTAAAGGTATTAGGAATTCACGATTAGCTTTAAAAATTGACTTTATTTGGGAAATATTTATTTTAGATGTAAAACCAGTACAATAATGATACTGTAGGGTATTTAGTTTTTGTAAATTTCAATAAAATATTGTCACAGAAATGTCGCCATGTTGTTCAAGCTGCAATGCATTCTGGGTCAATGACGTGTAACAATCCAGCTGCCTGACTCCCTCCAGTCAAAACAGTGACGAGTAACGTTACGCCTTTTCAATTTGAACTGAAGCTCTTTGAAACCAATCGCAATGTAGAAATCACAAGAGGTAATGAAGGTGAGGAGGACCAAATGGAGGAAGAGGACAGAGCTGGCCGTTAGCTGCTGCTGCCTTCAGTTCATGAATGAAACAATGAATGACATGTACCTCTGGTCAGACTGTGTGATCCTGTCAATACTATAGAACTGTGTCCGGTTCGGCAACAGGCTCTGCTTAGGATCCGAACTCTGTCTGGTGTTGTAGTGGTTTCACATTCAGTATAGTGTTCTAGCTCATTAGTATTTCCAGTAGTAATAACTATGTTAGCACTGCTTGTCTTTGATGTTTCCCCCAGCATCTGTAGAGCTGTGTCCTGTTCAGAGGTTTAGAGTGGTCTTACTCTGGTCATCGGAAGGCATTATAGCTCCGTTAGCATTTCAAAGAGATTCCAACTCTATCTCAGCAAGGCAGCACGGCATTTATTTTTAGCTGATTAAGGTAACGATCACCTGTTAGAGCCTTCATGAGATTTGCTTGTACAATGACTCAAAGTCTTACGGAGAGAAATGTCGAAACCTGGTAGATTAAGTCCGCCGGAAGATTTTTTCCACCTTTTCACTCTGTCTGAACATATGATCGTTGGGAGCTGTAGCTCAACTGATGCCCCTCTCCAGTAAGGTGTTACAGCTAAACAGAACACCAGACCTGCAGCTTGTATACTGCCTTTTAAATGCCAGGCAAAATGATAAACAGATAAAACTTGAATTACTACAAGGCCTGTATTTCCAGTCAGGGACATGCCACCCTACACCATAACATGGCCTTTACTAAAAGATGTATTTTGTTAACAGCAGAAATTCATCCAGATTTTCACAAGTTACAACCCAAAGACATTCTGCTGCTCAATCCACAAAAGCATTCTCCTTAAAAATCTGGTATTCTGGGCGTGCCGGGGTGGCGTAGGGGATAGCGCGACCCATATTTGGAGGCCTTGAGTCCTCTAAGCGGGTTCGACTCCCAGACCCGGCGACATTTGCCGCATGTCTTCCCCCCTTCTTTCCCCCTTTCTGTCAACCTACTTTCATATAAGGGACACTAGAGCCCACAAAAAAAGACTCCCTGGAGGGGTAAAAAAAAAAAAGTAAAAATCTGGTATTTTTTAAAGGGGAATAAACATGCTTTCCAGTTGTTTTAGAAGATGTACCACCAAGAAGCATTTTTTTTAAACAAAATAATAACCAAACACAAATTTTCCGATATTTTTTGCAATGTTTGTATTAATAATAGTGCGAGTATGGTCCCATGCCCAGTCTCAGGCACAAGTAGGAGTAAACAACTCCAAAACCCAAGATAATTTATTTCAAGCCACCTTTAGCGGTGGACTCAAAACAATTTTTTAGATAAAAAGCACAGTCCAAGTCACCACATTTGGTACCGGGAGCCACTGATTGAGTCCCGCTTGCTGTGTTGTCTCAGATTGGAGTGATCTGTCTGAAACATACTCCTCCTGCCCACATGCAGTTGATGCCGTGACGCTCTGGCACCGCTCCATTCTTCAGGCGTGCTATGCCCCCTCCAGCCCGAAACAACTACAACAGGGAAATGTTACGCCAGCAACCACGCAACAAAGCTTTAGTTCAGGGGTGCCCAAAGTCAGTCTTCGAGGGCCAGCATCCTGCATGTTTTAGTTCTCTTTCTGGTTTAACGCACCTGAATCAAATGATGGCTTGTTAGAAGGCCTAAGAAGAACTGACACGCTGAAAAGGTTGTTGGTACTACCAGGGAGAGAGCGGAAACGTGCAGGATGCCGACCCTCAAGGACCGACTTTGGGCACCCCTGCTCTAGTTTGACAGCGAGCTTTCCGGCGGCAATCTCTGATTATCCCAGACTGAGATGGAGCACAACTCACAGGTGCGGGCAGAGGGGAACCTCTGTTCTGAGTATCTGTGTTGGGCCTCCTGGACATGCTGAACTCTGTGCCCAGAGGCACATTGAACAAAAACTTCGTACAACAACATAGCAACAACCCATATTAATCAAGAATTTAATTGGATCCTACTATATCATTGCCATCATGCGGGGAAATGCAAAGCAAATCTGGTCTATATTTTCCCCAACAGGTATAAAGTTTCTGTTTCTGGTGCTGACAGTCCTGGAGGGCTGAGTTGATCTGAGACTGTAGCTGTTAATCAGATCAGAGGAGAGAAGGTCTCTGGTTATAAAGTTATGAAATAAGCAAAATTGCTGCCATTTTACTAATTAAGCCCTAATAATATCTATTTAACCTCTAGAACAACCTGATTTATAGATCAAAAAACTGAAAGGGGTTAACTCTATATAATAGTTTGATGTTAGCACCTCTAAGACCTAGAATTATAAGACTGGGATATCAAGGCAAAGAAAACTCAGTAGCTGCTGGTATAGGGGCCATTCAGGGGCGTCCAGACACTCAGGGGCCTCCAGACACTCAGGGGCCCATAGAAATGGTTTAATTGTAACACAGACCATATATCTAAACCTGTAGCATCATTTATAGAGAATGACAATGTTATTACATTTTATTTAATGCATTCAGCTGAGAAAAATAAATAGTACATTTAGGATTTAATTAGGAAGTTTACTTTGTAAAAGTTTAAAGAATCATCTTGATAATTTGATTGTTGTGTTACCATGGCTACAATATGGTGTAATCTTTTTGTTTGAATTGGGTTTGTCATGAGACGGTGCAGTGAGGGGTGGTGAGGCAGACGCAGCAGACCCAGGTAAGATGAATAATGAATTTTAATGATGAAACTCAGTCCAAACAGGCAGCACGCACATTAGACGATGAATTGACAAGGACCCGACGAGGAACAAGGAATACAGGTGGAGTTAAACACACAGCGGGTAATCACAGAATGAGACACACCTGGGAACAATCAAGGGGAAGACAGGACAACACGAAGACTCGGGGACACAGAAAACTCTAAATAAATACACAGAAAACACAGAACATGACAGGTTTGTTCACAAATACATCACAGCAAATAACCAATAATCAGTGATTGATTTTAAACTCTGCCAATAAACCTGGTCTCCCTCTCACAGACTTCACCTTATTTATATTTAAACATGTTAGTGATGCTGAGGTTCTTAGTAGGACGTGTTCCGGAGGGAGGGGGGTTCTGTCTAAGGCCCCATATTACCTTGGGCCGGCCCTGGAGGAACAGCTGTTGCGATGAGCATCTCTGGAATCTACCTGGAATCTACCTTTAATCCCCCGGTGGCCCCTATGTCAGTCCCCCGATGCTTTGGAGACATTTTGATTCATTTCATTGTGGCATGTTTGGCTTTTTGCTGCGATTCTAATTATTGCTACAATATTTTCTCTGATGTTTATTTTGTGAACTCTAAATGCTCTGGGTCGAATCTTCCTTTAACACTTGAGGTTCTGCAATAACTTCTATTTACAGCCCAGAACCTCCAGCCCAGATCCCGTCAGCAGCGGCTTTAAACCGCCTGGTAGAAACGTTAAGGAGAAGCAGAGCGAACAGAGCCCGGGGGTACCGGGTGGTACCGGGGCTTTGAGCTGCGTTGCGACTCGCGGTGACAGTCGGTACCGTGTCTTATATCAGGATGTCTGATATAAAGACAGACATTCTTTATATCTGTCGGTGGACCGACTCAAGCTGCCTGTAGTGAACCGGGCCTTTAGCAGAATGATGAAGTTAAAGTCAGAAGTTTCTCTGCAGCCTAAGCATTTCCGTGTTTAGGGGCGAGGCGGGTTTTTTCTCGCTATTGCAAGGACGATTAGAAAAATATAAATAGAAACAGTTTTTCTAACGTCAACATCAGACCTACGTTTTTATTCACAAACCAGTGTATGAAAAAATATTCTTGCCCATAATTTGATAGTTAGAGGACAGAGATCTGCCCCCTCCTCCTTCCCCTCCTCACCATGGGCTAGGTGTCTGAACAACATGGAGGCTCTGAGAGTCATTATTAGACTGAGGGCAGCCAGACTAGTTTATTTTTACTAGATTATTATATTTAGCTAAATATTATTACCGAGGGGCACAAACAGGCCTTCTAACATACAGATTAAAAATAAAAATAACATTTTTTGGAAAAAAAAAAACTCATAAAGGGCACTAGGGGCATCAAGGATAAAAAGGGCAGGGGCTCAAGCCCCCCTCGCAGCCTCCCCCCCATGCACGTGCCTGTCAGACAAGAGGTACACTATGCCCTGTCTTTCAGTGGTAAACCCTGTAAAATACTCCTCCAAATCTATAAACCATTAAGACCTTTAAAATAATTTGAATCAAACCTACTCAACATTCCAAGAGTTAAAACTAAACATGCTAAATCAGCTTTCAGTTTTTATGCACCAAAAACCTGGAATAAGCTTCCTGTTCACTGTATCCAGCCTGAGGTCAATTAAAACAAGGTTTTAAAAAAATATATTTGCTACTTTTTTAAAACCTGTGTAATTGTAATTTGCTCGATGTAATTTTTATCTTCTATGTGCAAGTCCTTTGAGTTGTCTCTAAAAAGTTTAATATCAAAGCTATCTTACCTTGCATTTTGATTTATTTTGTGTGTATGCATTGTATTGTCAAACTTGGGTGAGATGGCACTTCAAATTGAGACAAGTTCTGCTGTTGGTTTCTTCCTGTTATATAGGATGTATGGTTGGATTAAATTGACTTTTTTGTAATGTGCTCTTGAGTTGAGATCTGTTATTTGGTGCTATATAAATAAACATAACTTTACATTTGTAAAGTATTAACTTTACAAATGTGTAAAGTTAATACACATTTGTTTACTGTCATTGACTTCCCTCATACTGAGCACGCAAATAATTACAGCAGGCGTGTCCAAAGTCGGTCCTCAAGGGCCGGCATCCTGCATGTTTTTGTTCTCTCCCTGGTTGTAGTAACAACCTTCTCAGCTTGTCAATGTTCTCCTAAGGCCTCTAATGAGCCATCATTGGATCCAGGTGCGTTAAACCAGGGAGAGAACTAAAACACACAGGATGGCGGCCCTCCAGGACCGACTTTGGACACCCCTGAATTACAGGGTAAAGGAAAACTATGCTTCAACATGAAGAATCCTCCAGTAGAAGCAGAACCTGACTCAGTGTGAACAGTCATATGCCACAAGCTACCGGGGCTCTGAGAAGCAGACACAGAAAAAGACTGAAGCAGTGATCCAGTTCTAATCTAATTCCTATGAAGGAATTAGTAGACTGTCTTGCCTGCAGTTCTGACTTCCACCCTACTGAAAACTTGCAGGATCAAATCGATCACATGTCAGATTGACCAACCCGAGCAAGTTGAGTAACAAGTTGCTACTTAACTTGCTTGTTGAATGCTAGTTGAAGAATGGGATTGTTGTGGGTGGTTCTCTAATAAAAACTAAGGTCTCTATGCTGTTTAATGAATTTACTGTTAAAATTTCTTGTTTCTGTGAAGTAAAATCATCCGATCAAATAGCATTTATTTCACTGTACTAAAAATAAGTTGTTTGGCTTTGGTCAGAGATTTAGCAAGTTTTTGTTGTCACAATCCATTTACCCAATTCCACTGTTAAACCAATGAATGCATTTTCCTTACAAGTCTGGTTCCATCCATCCATCCGTCCATTCTTGACTGTTGGTGCCTATCGTCATCAGTCTTTGGCTGACATTATTTTTTGTCCCTGTGAAAAATTACAGTCAAAGGAAGGAGACCTTTTTCACTTTTAAGGGTACATGTATCATACATTTTCATTAAGCAATGAAATTATCTGTTCTGTTGGAGGTAAAGTTGTTTAAGTGTGAACAGAAAGCAGGAGATACCACACTGTCAAAATTGATGAAGCTAAAATGGAGAAGCCGTGTTTAAAATATGAAGAACACTGTTTTGATTTGCATAGGATTTAAGAAGGAAAGAACCAGGTGAATGTTGCTAATTAAGCAAACTAATTATTGAACTGATATAATATACCGCTGCTGTTTCACATCAATTTGTGAAACATTGAAAGGCAAATTGTAGCCTACGCTCCTTCACTTTAGATCAAAAAAAGTGATGTAATAAGATGTCGGTCCAGGAGATTAAGCTCAAGGTCAGAGTGTGCAATGGTCAGAGAAAAACAGGATTAGCAATAGTCTAAAACTGAAAAAAACAAACAAACATGAGAACAAGTTTTATTTGTTGAAAACTTTAAACCTTGGTACTGCACTTTTAAAAGAGGAACCATGCTTAGTCTTGTAGGACCAAAGAACATATCAGTCTTTCTGAACCACTCTACCCAGCATTTCAGGAAATGATAATACAGCCACTTAGTCTTGGAGAATTACAGTTACTCTTTGTGTTAGAAGGAAATACATCCATTCATTCAGGCTTTGCACCAAACTCAAAAATGTGCATTCAGCAAACAGATGAAAAATGTCAATTAAACTTTTATTGCAGAACTGACGGACTTTTCTATATCTACATATATTCATGTCTATGTTTATGTTATGTGTATAAGGAAGTAGGTTTTGTAAGAATATAAACCTTTTCAAAAGTAACATTTTTGGATCTGTTATTACTTC
Organism: Xiphophorus couchianus; assembly: GCF_001444195.1. NCBI lineage: Eukaryota > Metazoa > Chordata > Actinopteri > Cyprinodontiformes > Poeciliidae > Xiphophorus > Xiphophorus couchianus. The sequence continues at coordinate 2,978,352 of NC_040240.1, forward strand.
AGCATTCTCATTGAGGACTTTCTGCCATCATGTGAGAGAGCAGCTCATGTTCTGCCGAAGAATAAAAAACCCAATAGGTTTCCCAGACAAGGAAAGGATTTCCAGGGGACTGAGGGTACAGGAGTTCAAGGTAACCTCTCCTGCAGCTCCTCTAAACTCCCACACACACTGTGAGTCAGAATCACTACCATAAACTAACAAAAGCTCAAAGAGTTTTTGTTGGGAAGAGTTAAAGGAGGTGATGCTCATCAAGGATGTTTCACTATGATTTCATACCAGCTTTGAGTTAGTTGAACTGATCATTGATATGTAACTGATAAGTTACTGCCAGCTGCACTTTATTTAGTGCAGCTGGCACACCATCATCACATTCTTATCAGCTTAAAACATGCCTGCTGTGGTCGTGCTGCTCTTTTTCATTCCACTAAGTTACAGTTTGATCCCAGCAGGAGCACTGTATAGGGGGGGGAAGTTAGGACAATTCCAAGGGCCCTTGACCGACAGGGGACCCATCCACAACAAATTGTTTTATTTTTCTTATAGATATAGAAAAACATTGGGGACACTGTCAATTACAAAATTAATCATATAGTGTTTTTAAAGTAGTTTTATCAGTAAAAATTAAATGTTACCTCCTCCCAGACCAAAAATCACACATCCATATTTTCACTGAAGCCCCTGTGTCTGACTGAAATGATTTGTTCCTGCTGAATGAGCTTGACTGTGTTCAGCAGCAGTCAGTAGAAGACAAGAGCGACTGTGGCAGTTACTATGCTGCCTTGAAAAATAATAAAATCAGGTTTTCAAAGAGAGAGAGAGAGAGAAAGACAAGTGTCAATTTATAACCCAGTTTTTCTCCAAGAGAGGTGAGTAGACTGTGAGATTATTTAACTTAGCTACAGACTACTGTTTGACTCCATTTCACTAGAATTAATGAATGAAGGAAAGAATTTAGCATCATATTCATATATTTAACATGTCACTGCACCTCTTAACACACTTAACAACAGACAAGTCAGTCAGCAGCAGCTCTAACCCCGATACCAGCATAATGCCTCCCCCCCCATCCAGCAACACTGTGTTCAGTGGCAACCTAGTTAGCATCACTACAGGGATTTTTCCTATCTCTCTACTCTCTTTACAATTACACAACAAAAACTATGTATTTATTACTCACAGAAATTCAAACAATCTTTATAAAATTTTCCATTAGCCCCTCTAGAAGTAAGTGAATGAGGTTGACTGACAGCGCTAAGACTGTCCTGGTTCTGATTGGTTGTTTTTGGTGGAAACATTGCATTTCTTTAGCAGCTCAGGGAGGAGGTGGAGGAGATTGATTTCTTCACAGATTATCTGTTTCATAGCAAACTGTCATGACATGGTGACTGCTTTAACAGATATGAAAAAAACATTTTTTTCAATTAAAGTTATATTCTGCAGCTTGAACAACATGCAACTACGTAGCATTTTTCTAGAAGTCTGGATTGCTTCATGTATTTTGCACATTGCTTGTGACTGGGGAGAGACATTTCAATAAGCTAACACTAATAATAAAAAATGTAAGCAACCTATTTGCTGTATTTTATGTGGACTGTTTCATGTAAAATTCACTAGCAGTGAATATAGTGCCAGTATCAGAATTGAACCAAAGAAAGCACGGCAGTTGAAAGCCGTTAAAATTGTGGCACTTCTGATGGGTCAGATAGACTTAAGAAACTGTAACAGCCTCTGCGAAAGGGGGGCCCAATGAAATTTTTTGTCATGGGGCCCAAGATTCCTGGCTTTGCCTCTGGATCCCAAGTTCAGGAAAAAATGGAGGAAAATGTGTTAAAGGAGCAATATTATGTCAAATTTATTTTTTTGAGATTTATATAATCTTATAATGTTATTCCCTCCTCAAAAATATACCTGGATTGTTGCTTTCATTCTTTCATGCATGTTTGAGAAATCCTTGAATCTCCCATAGCAACCATTCAGGTTTGCAAAAGGCTTGGGAGAACCCAGCACCACCTTCCACAAGCAACTCCACCTCGGGGATGCAGTTTGCCAAGCTTTTACATTACAGACCAACCCTCCCCCGCTACTCTCCCACTCTGCTCCTTCAGACTAGTCAGCAGCAGTTAGCAAACTCCTAATGGAACTCCACATCTGCTTAGCTCATTATATTAACTAAGCAGTTAACATAACTGCTTAGTTAATAGAAGGTATATTAACTGCTATTAATATAACTATAATATAACCTCCAGAGAAGGTTATATTATAGGACATCCATGGAATGGAGTCCAGTCCTCCATAGAATGTTCGTAAACATTTAAAAGAGGAATGTTAATGTGATGATGTGCTGAAGGCGGAGTGTCAGAAACAGCAAGAGTTTCTTAAAGGGATACAGGATTAGTTGAACATGTTGCCCTGAATATGTTGTAATTTTCCTTTTAACTAAACAATTGTTGTTTGTGATACATCAAAACTCATAATTACCTTAAATTTTGGATTATAAACTGCTACTACTTCACACTTCGAACACTGCGGTTTATAGTAAGGTGTGTTTTTCTAAACTATGCTTTTTTTTTTTTTTTTTTCATGCTGGTCTTGTGCGAAGTTCTGTTCCCCTGTGAAAATCTGTTTCTCCTGTGTCAGGGGCAACCAGAGAGGCAGATCCAATCATTTTCACGCAGCTTCTGATTGATTTTTTGGTAAAACAACTCATATAATCATGCCAAGGTTATAACTTTAAGTTTAATCGGCAGCTAACAAAATTGTGAAATAAATAAATATACAAGGTTTTGTGTGGAGTTCTTATACTGTTTTGTGTTGTTTTTTAAATTGCCAAGAGAATCTGTCTTTTCCCGACTTTTTTCACTGAAGCCTGACAATTAAATGTCAGTCACCAAACACAGGGTTACAACACATTGTGTGTATTTATAATTTTTCCTTGCTGATATATGAAGATGGAAGCTGATTGATAGCAGGGCACAAAAAATTAATACTTCCTTAAAAATGAGAGTGTGGCTTTCTGGAAAATACAGTTCTACTGTAAAATATGACAGATTACTCAATAGTTAATTTTTGGTGGCTCAGTCATACTATCACACATAATCATTGAGATTTTGAAAACATTTGCTCTTTATTTGCCAAAGATATGAGGGGGAACAAAATATTTTAGCTGCCTTAATCTAACATGGGAGCAAATTAATTTACCAGCAAGTCTTTAACTGTGTTTATTCCTCTCATCATGAATAATAAATCCATGAAAAATCCATGATGAGATTTGGTAACATTTGCTGACTATATTCCAAAATTACTTGGGGGGAGAGGGGGGCTACAAAATATTTCACCCACCTGAAATAATCTGTTCCCCCTCTATAATATGGGTGCTAATTATTTTTTTTACAAACTCTTAACTGTGTTTATTTTTCTCATCAACAATAAATCCTGTAAACATGGTAACATTTGCTGATTATATGCCAAAGTTATGATGGGGGAACCAAATATTTCAGCCACCTGAAATAATCTGTTCCCGCCCCCCGTGGGAGTTAATTAAATTACCAGCAAGTCTTTTATCATGCTTATTCTCCTCTTCATCAACAATAAATCCTGTAAGTTTGAAAGTATTTGCTCAATATTTGCCAAAGTTATGAGGGGGAACCAAATATTTTAGCTGCCTGAAATAACCTGTTCCTCTGTTCAAAGTAGCACCTGCAGTTGTACAACTGTAAGCACTGTGCATATCTTGAAATATTCCTTTAAGTTAAAAAAAAAGTATTTTGTCAAAACATCCTGCCCGTAGCCCATATCTGTGTGAGTCTGTGCCATGTCCGTCCTACACCCTGCTATTGGGAAGTTTAGTTTTGTCTATTTGGCAGCTTGGCACTCTTTCTGTAAGTTACATATACAGTGAACCTAGCTAAAAACGAATAAGTGGACTTTTAACCCTCCCGCAGTTGTAAGGCGGGTCAAGTGGAAATCTCAGACATGTCACCTGAACCTGGGAATCTCCATCTTCCACCTTTGAACTCTACCAAAAAGTCTTTTAACAAGTAATTTGATAAAGCATTTTTAAACTAAACAATCTGTATTTCTCTATTTATGATTTTTTATAAAACAGTCAGTGAGACTATAGGCTTAAAAAGAAGAAGGGGCACCCTGTTATAAATAAAATAAATTTGTTTTCAAAATTTATTGCGTATTATATAAGTAGCAATTACTTGGTATCATGAGTACATAAACTTAAGTACTCATTCTCATACTCAATCATTAATTATATTGGTTATAATCATTATATTCAGGAACCATTATAATGATGGCATCATCATTATAATGCCAGGAACTATTAATTATATCACTACTGTATATCTAAATAGATTGTCAATTTCTACTGAAATGATTAACTGCAGATCCTGCTTGAGGATAACTCTGAGTTGTAGCTCAACTCATGGGGTTCATTTGGTGTTACATTCAGGCAGTGTTCGTTTTGTGTCATTTGGGAGCTACACAGATATAATTCATCAGTCTCCTCTGAAATAACTTGCATGTCTCCATAGAGTACATGCCGCTGAATATTCAGTCTATTATATGTCTAATAGGCAACAGCCAAATGAAAGCACCTGGAATCCAACGTCTTCTCCCCATCTATCATTGCTGACTGAAAGGTTCCAACCACAGAGGTCCAGTGAAAATAGTTTGGACATGATTAAGAAAAAAACATTGGGCAAAGGATGAATCCTGTGGACCTACACAGCAACTCAATATTAGAGCAGAATCTTTATCTGGAGACTTTCATAGGCCTTTTTCCAACATACACACAACTCAACACGTTTCCCAATAAGAGGGGGAGTACATATTTGTCTTCATTGTGACTTGGTGTCTATTGGAGCAAAGGCTAAAGGAGATACAGGACATGAGAGGGAACACACAGTACTGATTCTTTCTAGCCAGGATTTGGGGAAATGGAAATGGTGAACTGGTGCTGCTTTGTAGCATGTAACATCCTACTGTGGAGAGTCAGTCACTAATTTGGCAAACTGAGTAGATATCAAAAGATAATTGAAGTAGGATGGCAAAGAATCAACGAATCAGAAAAAGTAATACGTATTTCTAAAAGAGCAAATAAGCCAGAATGAGTAATCACAGACACCAGCAGAGCTGGATACTGTCCAGGCTTTCTTTCTCCCTCATATGCAGCATTCTCCTTTCTGTGCCTTGCAAGGATTTTACTGAGGATCATGTAGAATACATCATCATTAAAGTATCTGAACAATCCTCAGAACACATGATAGTAGCCAAGATGGCAAGTATCGTGAAAAATAACAAATCAGTAAGAAACAAAATCCAAGATTTAGAATAAAAGTAATTAAAAAAATATATCTGGCAATAACTGACAAAAGGCCTCCTTTAAGAAAATTTTTAATATGAGGCCATGAAAAGATTAGGACACCTTGTGACAACCTTTATCTGAGGATATTCAAAGCAACTGACAACATGGTCAGGATGTTCAGCAAGTCCCCCCTCAAAACAAACCTCAGGGTGCTTAAAGAAGTCTTCAAAATACCAAAAGGTTTTGTTGACAAGTTTTGTGGAAACATATCAGTATAGTTTGAATAAGCATGAACTACAAGTCAGTGGCGGTTTCTGATATGGGCGATATGTGGGTGGACATGGACAACCATACAACGCCCAGGGCAGCATATTGTTGGGGCATGAGCCCCCCCATCAGGCCCAGCGGCATGGGCGGGTACTCAGCCGTGTCCCCCCTGGACTGGAAACTGTTTGTTGTTTTTACCGTAAAGTGGCCAACTCTCTGTTATTCCTATATCAATTTGATACAGTAGGGGCGTCCGGACTTCCCATATCTGTGCCTTCTGTCACTTTTTTCAGCAGTTAAAACTGTTTAATCCATTGTTAACACGTCGTAACCTGTTTTTCCGAGCCGCCTTTAAACACAACATGAGCGCTAATATGCTGGAGCCTAATATGCGGCAGCGAAGGAGGAGACATGTTATTCAATAAATTTGTTTACGATTGCTTCAGCTTTATTATTAGGAATAATTATTCTTTGCTGTAAATGCCAGTTCTAAAATGTATGATACCAGGGTGTTTGTTTATATAAACATCAATTTCAAGAATTGTGATTTCAAATAATAATTGTCTTAAGACATAAAGACACCACAAAAAGATTTCTTTGCTAAACACCTTCAAAATACCTGTTTCACATAACAACTAAAGAATTAGCAATGTCCACATACCAGTGTGAGCTACCCAGGTGACGGCTGCTCAGTCAGCTGAATCTTCCCATTGTTTAGGCTCACACGTTTCAATGCATTTCTCCCTGTGTTCAGCCAACAGTTGTAGCATTCTCTTTATTGTTCCTGGTCTGTCTCCAAAAAACTCTCTGCTATACTTTATCGCTATTTCTCCTTGGAGAAACAAATCAGGTGGGCCGTCCCAGTGGTCGGCACAAGGCTGGACTCTCTGCCAACAGTGACAGAGAGGAGAACACCGGAGAATATCCTTGCTCTTATGGACACCAGCCACATTCTGCAGTAGCGCCTGCAGCTGTACGGCTGTACACACTGCGTACCTTAAGATTTTCCTTTAAGTATAAAAAAAAAAGAAAAATGGGATTGGATTTTTTATTATCTAACCTTCTTTACTATAATCAAAATTGTGGAGAGCAAAAAAAGGCCTTTTGTGTCAAAACATCTTAAATGTAGCCACATCTGTGTGACTCTATGGGAGTGGGAACATGTACATCCTGAGCCTAAATGTTATTGGTCAGTTTACTTATTTATTTTTATTTGTTTATTTGTTTATTTGGCAGCTTGGCGCTCGTTCTGTAAGCTAAATGTGACTATGTAGTGAAGTTAGCTAAAATGAAATAAGCACAATATAAATGCGCCGGTAGTTCTTAGAGAGGTCAAGTGAATCCTCCTGTGCCCCACCAGAACCCAGAATTCAGCTCTTTAGTTCGACTGCTGTCGAACTAAAGAGCTGATGTGTGACGGGTCAATCAGTTGACCGACTTTGACATCTGTCATTGTCTTTCTGAGCATAACTCTAAGACTGCAGGAAAGTTAAATAGTTCAATCAAGTCGAAACTTTGCCCAAAGAGAAGCAATGAAACAAACGTTGCTTCACCTCCTCCTGCTTTGGAAATGTCAGACACACTGCCTGAACCTGGGAACCTCCATTCTTACTCCTGGGAACCTCCATCTTTCCTCCTGTGGTGGATTAGATTTGTTGTTTTTGTGGGTCATGCACATTATGTGTGGGGCAACTGTGGCTCTGTGGGTAGAGCAGTCATCTTGTGATTGGAAGGTTGTAGGTTTGATTCCAGCTTTCTCCTGCCACATGTCAATGTGTCCTTGGACAAGGCACTTAACCACAAATTACCTAGAAATCAGTGTATGAATGGGTGATTGGGATGCTAGGGTAAAGCACTTTGAGTGGTCAAAATGACCGTTACCATTTATGTGCTTATGGCCTGTATTTTACATTATGAAAATGTACCATTTATATTTTCATAAAACTGCACCATGACTGAATTGAATGCTGTTTCATGACCACCCTGCTCTGCCTGATGATGTAACCTTACTTTGAGTTGGTCTGTCACATAAAATCCCAAAAAAGACTGCAAGAGCTGAAAATCTAAATAGTTCTTTAATTTTTTGTCAGTTTTGTCTTATTTGTCAAGAAATACATACATTTAGAGTAATATAGGTCTGTCTTTAATTTGTTATCACAGTAGTCACGATAACAACAACTTCATAATTTCTGAACAAGGCTAAAAGTAAAGGCTCTATTATTAAGCTTTTGACACAATTTGTTTTCAGAAAAAGAAGATAAATTGATTTGACTTTCCAGAGTAAAAGAGTTGAGACAAAAAGTTGTGTTAGTGACCAAACTTTTAACAAAAGAACCAAATGACACTGAGTTACCCTTTTGGCCCTTTCAAAGCTATTTAAAACTGATTTCAGGCATAAAATCTATTCACTAAACCCCTCAGCTGCATGTTGAGTGGGGATCAGAAGCAAAATTGTTGCATACACAAAAAGGAGAAAAATCCATAAAATGAGTTTAGGAAAAGCCAGTTGAAATGAGACAGAGTGACCTTAAATATTTCAGGTGTGTCTGGAAAGATTAAGGTGGAATATATTATCAAATCTACATTGACATCATCAAAAAGCTCCCGTGTCAGTATAGGTTCATAGTTATCCAGGTCACAAGCTGGAACTCATTTCCTATTACTTTTCTTTTTTGCAATATGTAGGATTCAGGTTAATGCTAAATTAACCTATATGGTGTACATATATTTACCATATATATGGTACCAGTGCAATTTATTTTAAACTTTGTAATGATTGTGATTTTCACAGAACAAAGTCCACTATATGGTACTCCAAGAGGTGACGAAAAGAAGCTGCATAGGTTGGTAAATGGATATTACAGTTTTTTCTCAATGGCTTTGGTGCATTTCTCAAATAATTTTTGACGTTTGCAAAACAGTAAGTACATTTCTCAAACAGCAAAACACAATGAATTATTTGCATAATTCAGTTTCTTTCTCAAAATCAGTAGTTCATATCTCAAAAATAAATATGTGTATCAATGAACACATCAGTGTCCCAGAATGACAAGTTCCTGATTCATTGTGTTCATTGTGTTCAGATAAGACAGTCAAATTGATTAGTCATGTTGTCAATATACTGTAGCGGTTTACTCTGGAGGGATATCCTGCTGTAAACTATGGCTAAAGTTTTGATGACAAGTATTGCATATTGTAATTGTGGAAGATCAATGGCAAGGGACTGGACAAAATTCACATTTATGATTTTACTGTAAATTTTTGACAGACTGTGCCATTGTGATGCTAAAAGGAAAAGACTGTACAAGCAAAAAAGTAGAAATAGGAACATAAAACCATCTCCTTATTGAAAACTAACATTAGGTTTGTAGGAGTTACAGTGCAGTCTTTCTATACTTTCCATTTGTATGTTGAAAAAATATCTTCAGTGGGGTTAAAGAATGAAGAGCAAGGTGAGAGGTACTCCATCAGAATCCTGTTGTGGATCACAAATCATTACCTGACGATTATGGAGTGTTGGAAACTGGCATTATGTCCCCAGTCTCTTCTGCACCTTCCTTTGTTTTGCCTCTTAACCAGTGATGTCAGTAACGCCCTATAGCCTACTTAGTAACGCGTTACTGACGTCGGACCACTTTTTTCAGTAACGAGTAATCTAACGCGTTGCTATTTGATATCCAGTAGTCAGACTACAGTTACTTATCAAAATCATTTTGCGTTACTCTGCGTTACTATTTGGGGCCTGCCATGCAAAGCAATGGCAGGAACCTATTACTCTACACCCAACAAAGTGTCTCTTTATAATAATTCTTTATTTTTCTTCCGTAACCGTTAATGCGGCTCATACCGCTGGGTGCACACCTACAAATGAGGTATCAAAACGTGCAGAAAATTCACGCCATTGGAGCTATTACTTTTGGTGGGATTTGGGGTTAACGTGGCGACATAATTCGCAAAAAACTACGAAAAAAACCCCATTATAAGTCAATAGGAAAAATCCTAGAAATACCCTATTTTTGAGGATTTTCTGTGTCGTCACGAATTCACGTAGAAATGCCATTCAAATTTCATTTTGTAGATACGTCTCTGATCTCTTCGAAAGTGAAGACGGCTCGTCGATACCAGTTACGGTTTGTCCACAATTTGCCTCTAAGCGACCCAAAGTTTCTCATTTTTCCTAAAATTAGAGTGCATCTCTCGCTGATTAGAGTGAGAAATCAAGAGACCTTTTTCAGCCCAAAATAATTTTGAAATCGCCATCACGCCCACAAATATCGCACGATTGGTATCAAAATCGGTCCTGACATTGATACGCATGTCTGCTCCGGTAAAATGTTTTCGAAATTTATCTAGATCGTACGGTTTTCTGTCACGGTGCTTCAGAGCAAAGTCATGCGACAGGATTTTCTGAGGCTGTCTCAGGCTTTCTCCCATGTATTTGACTAGAATTTCAGATCTGGGCACAACATTTATTTCTCTCATCGCTGTAAATGCTCTGAGTGAGGTAGAGATATGAATCTCAGGACTATCGCAGAAGACACATTGACCTCTGATACGCTTCAAACGCTTTTCGAATATGTATTACGGTTCCCGAACAGGAAGGATTTGTTTCCAATGCTTTTTTTCAGTAAAACGTGTTGGCTCAAACACACAATTGTGTCCGCAGCATGTATGACTCACAGCTCACACCCTGCTGAGACCATTATTTACCATAGCAACGGAACTCAAGAGGCTATTGGCTGGTGGTTAGGACTACAAATACGCATCACTGTAGTTCTAACTATAGTGGAACCCTCAGTTGAAACATCAGGACTGAACTGGCCTTTAGAACTAATTGCTACTATGGGCTGTATATAACTGATTTAACTCAGTAACTGTTACACATGGGATTAGTTTGGAACTTTAAGATTAAGCATATTGAAAATTTCAAAATAAAAGCCCTGAATATTTTTACATGACGTAATTGCTCTTTTTGGCTTTATTTGACTTTTTCATCCAAAGCACTGTTACACATGGTATTAGTTTGGCCCTTTGAAATGAAGCATACTGAAAATTTCAAATTAAAAGCCTTGACAATTTTACGTCAGGTATTTGCTCTTTTGGGCATTATGTGACTTTTTCATCAAAAGCACTGATAAACATGGGATTAGTTTGGCGCTTTGAAATGAAGCTTAACAAACATTTCAAAATAAAAGCCTTTAATATTTTTACATCAACTACTTGTGTTTTGAGCATTATATAACTATTTTAACCCAATGACTATTACACATGGGATTAGTTTGGCCCTTTGAAATGAAGTTTAACAAAACTTCCAAAATAAAAGCTTTGACAATATTTTAAATCATACTGAATGGTGCACGTCCGCCTTACTTAACGTTCTTGTGGTTCTCCGCATGCCATTGATTACGTTGCGGCGTTCTTTAGCATCGATGCCAATTTGTGGCGTGACAACGCCGGGCCCAAACCGACGGGCGCGCCTTGGCAGGCCCCGGCTAAATTTCTTCCGAAATTTTCTAGTTTCTTTTGGAATTTCATTTTATTTCCTCTACGCGTCTTGTCGAGTGACCGCCGTTTTTATGCGACAGTCTCAGCAGCGACAGAAATGTAAACAATGGAGGGAAGAGGGAGACGCGCATTTTGTTGGTAGAAAACCAGGAACTACTTTGAGTTTCTGTCGCCAAGTCCGATTATTATAAGCGGCTGTGGACGTTTTTGTTTTTTTAAGTCGCTAGCAAATTTAATGAGTCGCGGGTTGCGCTTTTTGGGCTCGTTTTTGAACGTGAAGTTGCTCATTTGGGCTTGGAAATAAGCAGACTTAAACCCCAGAATGTGACTGACCTCCAGTTAGTTTTAGTCAGGCTCTCCCTATCTATCATTTCCCGGATGATCCGTCCCGCTGCGTCTTTGTTAATGTCAAGTTAATATATTACCTGTCAATTACGTCGAGCTATCCAGAACATTGGAAACATCAAGACTAATATGAACAGAGCAATAAACGTGAAAACAGCCACGAATGAACGAGTCCGTAAAGTTGTGCAACTAAACGCCATTATAATTATTAATATTAAGATAAGTGTCACAAATCTGTGCAGCAGCCATCTGAATTGTGGAGCCGCAGGAGGAGCGCTGCGCTCTGACACCAAACGCAGGGCCGTAACGCACAACCTGGAGGCTGGGGGGGTTAAAATCCTTCTTAGAGTTTTCCAGACAACAGTGGACCACACAAAAACATACACAAATTACTAACGGGTTTTTTTTGTACTGTAACCATTAAAAAATCTCTTCTTCAGTTCAACCTTATAAATTGAGATACATTGTTGATGTTACCATTATAAAATAGTTTACAATTAAGTATTGTCAAAGATCAATGTAATTTTCACAGCATTATTGTTAGCAGCTGCTGAAAGTAACTAAAAAAAATTACTTTTAATGCAACTTAGTTACTTTCCAAATCAAGTAGTCAGTAATCTAACTGAGTTTACCTTTTCAAGGAGTAATCAGTAATCCGATTAAAGTTACTTTTTCAAAGTAACTATGCCATCACTGCTCCTAACAGAGAAAGAGGCCTCACTACTCTTCCCTTTCTTCTCTGTCTGTTGACTCCATTCTTGTGTCCTTCTATTGTCAGAAATGTATGAATGTGTTGTTTTCCAGGTTTAAACACTTGTCAGCTCATGGTTTATGAGATGTGTAACTGTGTCTATATTAATAGTTGTATAATTACACAAAATGTGTTTCTTTAATGCATTGATCTGTTCATATCTGACAGTTCCTGTGCTCCACTGTATCTATTATTGAGGGTTTGATCATCCAGCTCCGCCTCATGTTCTTCATCTTTTGTACAGGTTCTTCAGGACCGTTATAAATACCAAGTTAATCTTCTCTTCCTTTTTGTTATTTGTTCCACTTGGAAGAGGCATGTTTTATAATCTACCATAATCCTTTTATTTATACTGTTCAAATGTTTATTTTTGCTTTCTGCATTAATGATAGGTCTGATAGATAGTGAATAGTTTCACTTGAGTCGTTATTACGTTGGCTGGTGCTAAACACTTGGTGTAGTTATGACCACAATGTGCAATGTAAGCTAACATAGACTATTATTTTGTATAGATCAGGCTTGGAGATCTCTGACAAATGCTATGTGCTGATACTATTATCTCAAGGTTGTCAGGTTGAATAAATGAAGACCGCCTCTGAATTCAGAGCTGTTGTCTTGTGGTTTGTCTGATCACCTAACAAACAAACTCAGACAAACTCAGAAGTCAACTGGTCACACTAGGACCTTCATTCTATTCCAGAAAATGAGTAAATCATTGGTTGATATAATGCTCCACATATTTTCCTAAATTGAAAACAATTAGCAAATTACCAATTCAGGACAAACTTAGAAAAAAACTTCTAATGGAATTATATAGCTATAAACCTATACAATGAAATTAAATGTTGTGGAGGGAGGTCGAGACTGTTCCACAGAAACCCATATACGGTAATACATTTTGACCAACATGACAAAAGCGATTGAAAATGTAGGAAAAAGCAGAGAATTAATTGTACAAATTTCTAGCATGATGTAGAAAATCAATTGCAACTTGGCCCAAGGATCTGGAAACTGCTTTTTCTATGTGCACAACTGACAAATTGATTTGAAGATTTTTGAGAATTTTAGTTCTGTTTTGAGAAATGCATCAAAGCGACTGAGAAAAACTGTAACAATTTTTACTGTAAAGTTTCAGTATTTTGTTAATAAATTCTGGGTGTGATTCCAAGAGAAGGTGTTCATTCTTAATGTGTTTGCTTTGCTTGCTTACTGCATTCATTGCTCTATAAAATCACTCTTGACCCAGGCACATACTTGATGGCACCTCAGACCAAGTACTGTAGCATGCAACTTCTGTAACTTTCTAGTCTCTTTATCACCTACAGCACCTTCATCCTTTAAAGGACAGCCTTTATCATCAGCAGCAAGCTCTCCTCTGCTGTCTTTCCCAGCATCAGCCTAACCCTTCTTGTCTCTGGAGGTTTGGCCACCAGCGCCTCCTTTCTGCGAAGGATTTCCTGCTTTCTCATGTCATGGCCTGCAGATGTTCTGGTCCCTCTTGCTGCTCTTCTCAGTGTTTTTGCCTTAACAGCTCTTATGTGGTTTCTGGACTCCCCATCTGGATTTTATTTAGGGGTATCAGACTTAAGGAGGTTGAACAAATACCCATGCCACACATTTTTGTTTGAAAAGCATATCAAACTAAATTTAATTACATGTCACAATTACAAACTACTCTGAATTGGCCTATCACATAGCATCCCAATGAAAATGTCAAGTTGTCAAGTTGAGGTTGAAGCTAAACGGCCATTTCACTGACTTCCATATTGTTTAAGATGGAAATCTTAAACAACATGTCTTAAACAGTCTTAAACGGTTTAATGGATGTCAGAGCTGGTGCACTTCAGACACGTCCAAATCATGTTCCTTCTTTCTTTCTCTCTCTACACTAGCATTATTATCCAGCACATGGTCTTGTAGCTGCAGGTGAGGCAAGACCAGCAGCAGTGCGGGGGATGCTGCTGAGGCTCCCTCCTCTGTGCAAAAGAGGGGGCGTGGCCGCTGACGTTTCGAAATGGGCCAAAGCTTCATGTTTGCTCTTTGATTGCTGGATTCGGCAGATGGGAGGGGGAGAAGGGAGGTGGCCGAAAACATACCGGCAGGCATGAAGTTCTCAGAGGACAAAAATCTTAGGAAGAGGCGCTGCGGTTGTCTGAAACTTTCGTTGTACTTCAGTCCCGTGTTTCCGTCTTTTTGGGCTCATTGGTGCTGCAGCTTTGAAGGCGCAGAAAGACCGTCTGCAAGTCCAGAGGAAGCAGAGGCAGTTGGTTTGGTGTGAGCAGCGCATCAACTGAGTGACAGGTTAGTGACTCCATGCCTTCCCGTCATGTCAGGCTCAGAGAGCGGAGTTCACTCCGACAGGTGCTCCTCCTGCAGCCCGTGAGCCGCACCAGGAGTCTGAGAGAAGCTCTGCTGCGAACAGGTTCCGGGCTGGGCTAGACAGATGGCAAGTTTTCTCAGATCATAACTAAGACTAATATAACTTACTGCGTTTAGATCTAAACTGGAGTATGAAAAGAATAGTTTGATTTAAAATTGTACGTCTAAGCTTCTCACAATAGAACACCGGAAAGAAATTGTTTTTAAAATAATATACCGGAGCTCAGACTTCATCAACTGTGACTAAATGTGGCATGTTTTCTAGTAGACACAGAAATAAATGAAATATGAATGAAAAAAAAAGTTTTATAAGATGGACAGAAATGAAAATAAGATGTTATTGAAATAAGAATCGAAGTTTTATTACCCTTGGCTTTTTTGTCTATTTTTGACAAAAAAGTTTTTTTTTTCTTTTTACAAAATATATTTCAAAAATAATGGATTAAGGGTTATTTTAATAACATTACTGATGTAAACAGTCGAAGGTTTTAAAGGATGCAGTGACTTTTAAAAAAAAGTGTTAGCATAAAAGTGTTTTTTTTTTTTTAGTAAAAGTGCTATTGTGCAGAATACAACCATTTATACAGGTCTGTTCTTTAACACTAATGTGGGAAGGATCTGTGAGCCGAAGCGGAGGGCGGCTACAATGGAGGAGTGAAAGGAGGCAAGAGCAGCAGGAACAGCCCGGTGCTCAAAGCAGCCAAAGAACTTTTTTTCACCTTTTTAGTCTTTCTAGAGAAAGTTTAGGAGTCTAAGGAGCTGATGTCTGCTGGTTAATTAGTTGGACTATCTTCTCTGATAGAGGATGCAGTCACATGCCACACAAGTTTGCCCACTGTAAACAGTGCTACTTAACAAATATTTTTACAGTTCTGTCATCTTTCTATCAGTACTTTATATTGGAACTTTTTAAACCCAGAAGCCAGGCTGGGTGAAGAATGCATGTATACCATGGAGGTGTGTAAAGATTTCACTTAATAGAGCATTGTAAATTTTTTCTGCGTTTTTTTTTTTAAATTGTCTTTAGTAAATTAGGTAAATATTTTTACATATTAAACATTATCATAATAATGGATCGGAAATCTAAATTGTATCAGTGTAGGAATGCATGTGTTTGTGAGTGTGACCGGGTCAATGTGATTCTAGTTAAGTGTTTAGAAAAAGGCAATATAAATTCAGTTAATTTACATGTCTAATTTTACACATATATTATATTTTAAACAAATTAAATATTTGTTAAACTTTATATCAACACAAAACTGATTTTTGAACGGTACTAAACATTAGTTATTCAAATTATTGAAATTTTTTTTCAAGCATATTAATTTCTTAATGTAATGCTCACTAAAGGTTATTTTAATGTTGTTGGCTTTGCATCTGTAAGTCCGCTATGCTGTTGCTGCATGCTCACCCAGTGAATGCTGCCAGTCAGGCCCTATAAGAAATTGGAATCTTTATTTCTCAAACTTCAAGTTATGCAGACATGCACTTCAGCTGAAGCAGACAATTGAGCCAAAACATGAGTTATTGGCGTTATGTTTAAATGCAGGGTACAAATCAACATGAAATTAAAATAAATGTTTTGTTTGTTCCCCTTAGTAGCACTGAGACAGGCAGCTGGATGTAGAGCAGGAGTGTGTAGGTGGGAGACCAGGAAGGCAGAGCTGAAGCGGGAAACATTTTGGGACTAAGAACCAAATTCTGACGGAATCTGGATAAAACACCAACTCTTCCCTGTCTGGTGCTCACCGCTGTAGAAAGTAAATGGAGTTACCTGTGAAGCCAGTTGTAGTTTAGGTTCTCTTTTGTAAGACAATAAAATTTTCTTTTGGACTTTTAAATTAATGGACAAAAACTTCACTGCAAATCTAAACATCTCAACATGTTTTGTTTTGTCCTATATATTTTTGTCAGGAAATGTTGGCTAAATATGCCAACCTACACTGACGACATAAACATAGAGTATAAACAAAATCTACTTTGGTCCATAGCCAACAGTGATGGCTGTTGGCTAAAAGGAAACCCTAAAAAGACAGTACATCCTTCTTTAATTGTTTTATAAATAATAACAGGTGACTGATGGAGATGCACTGCACTCCTCATGACCCCATAAAGATAAGCATGTTGGATAATGGATGGATGGATAATAGGCTAATCTTTACCAGGTTGAACGACTTGGGGCAGTGTGGATGTGTGGGGGGATGGTGGTGGTATGGGAGTAGCAGGAGGTGAGCTGAACCTGTTGAAAAACTGGTTGAACTGGTTTGCTCTATCCCGGCCCCCAGACATCTATCTTTAAACAGATATAGCAGTATAATTGATTTACTAAACTAAGACACGTCAACAGTTTTCACAGTGTAGTTAAGAAAATTCAAATCACACCACTTTTGCTTTATGGAACAAACATTTACTACCAATTAAACAAAGTATCTGGTAAAGTATCATAGCATAACACTTTACAACTACAGAGAGAGAAAGTACAGCTATTCTTGTAGCTCAAGAATCAACCATCATTTTTGAGGCCTTATTTTGTTAACCCCAAAGGAGTGAATCCTACAGGTGTTCATGGTGTTCTCTCACTTCTGGTTACTCTGCTGGATGGTTTAATACAACAAACTAACACATAAGGCCCGTCGCGATACTCTTACTTGTTCTGGCCTTGTGTCCTTCAAATGCGCGTTCATGTTAAAGGGTTTGAATGCGTAGTGTGTTCCAATTCTCCACATCCGTCTTAAGCCCCACCCCTTTTTGGGTCCTATTTCCGCACTTCTGCTTAGTCTGCAACTGGGCAGACTTCAGCGAAGCATATTCCTCACAATTCAATGCTGCATGTTACGCTTTGAGATAAAAGGCAGAAATATGGGATTGTTTTTGCATTTATTGAAAATTCAAAGGAAATAGTATGATAAGGCACACACACATCCGTAACAAAAACGTTTGGCATAATAAACTGAGCAGAAAAATAATAAAGAATAGTCACACAAGCTAAGTATGTGAGGACAGTAAAACAGAAAATGACAAAAATGCAAGAGGAATTTCAAACCTTAAATTAAACTACTATTGGTACAAAGATTACTCTTTTTTGTTGTTGCAATGTTTAAGCACTTCACTTAAAATATGTTAAAAATTGAGGTAATTTTTAGAAAGCAGCAATTGTGAATAAAAATTTAGCCAAATGATTAGCTCGTTAATACCATAATTTGACTTTTCATCACCTGTTAGATTAGAAGATAACATTTTATTGTATTAAAACTTAAAAGAAAAATAGATTTTTTGAACAAGATCCAGTTCTGAAAATCTATCTAAAAACAGTAATGAAGTTGAAATTGGAATAAAAAGAGCCTCAATATCTGTCACAAAATGCACACTAGTTGATATTTACATTAAATTTATTTTGAAGAAAGTCATTACAGAGAAAATGTCATACATAATTTTTTAATTAATTTCTTACATTTTTTTGTGAGAGTGAAAAAGAAAGGCATGTGGTTCTTATTTTCTTTAGAGATATCATGATTTTTAAACAAATGTTTTCTTCTCAGTGGAGAGGGCAAGAAAATTGATGTTAGATTGTTCTCATGAATTTATTATTAAATTTTTTGTCCCAATAGCCATTCATAATCAGAGATGTTTTTTTCTTTGAGTAGCAGTTAAATGTGTAAACGTACGTTTAATTAGATGAATCATAGCTAGATGAATTGCCTTTAAGCCTGTGAATGTTAGTACACTAACCCGTTCACCATTTTGGATATCGAACTTGATAATCAGAGGTATGCTGTTCTAATTCTCAAAATTTTGCACTCTTGTAACATGCACCCTCTAACCCTTATTCACTTTGATTGACTTAGACTTAGACTTAGATTTAGACTTGTACTTTATTGATCCCTTGGGAAGACTCCCTCAGGAAATTGAAGTTACCAGCAGCTCCCAGGCAAAAAACAAAGATAACACACAGTAAGCAAAAATGCAAAAGAATACAAAAATACAAATTAAATACTAGGGTACACACTAAATGTGAGTAACCAAAACCTTAAATTATGCAAGAAAAACCTTAAATTATGCAAGAAACAAGGAATAAGAATATAGAATATAAGAATATAAATAAATATAAATACAACACAAAAAAAATATATATATAAGAATTTGGCGGATAGATTGACCAGTGATATCGTATTGCACTATGTGGTTTGACCTGATAAGTATGGAGAAAAATACAAGGGGTCACTACTCCTTCCACCCTCCTTCCACCCTCTGTCCTGTGTCACCTCCCCCCCGTGGTCATGCCGACCACAGAGCCGGCACGCCTGGTCAGTTTGTCCAGTCTGGACGTGTCCTTCTTGGATATGCTGCCTCCCCAGCACACCACGGTGTAGAAGAGGACACTGGCAATCACAGAGCAGTTTGCTGCAGATGTTAAAGGACCGCAGTCTCCTCAGGAAGTACATCCTGCTCTGCACTTTCCCATACAGGTGGCTAGTGTGTTTTGACCAATCCAGTTTACTGTCCAGCCACAACCCGAGGTATTTGTAGGAGTCCACGACCTCAACCTCAGTTCCCTCTAATGCAACTGGTCTCGGCTTTGGTCTGGACCTCCCAAAGTCTATAACCAGCTCCTTCGTCTTAGCGGTGTTGAGTTCCAGGTGGTTTGTGTGGCACCAGAGAGCAAAGTCCCTCACCAGACAGCGATACTCCTCCTCTCTGTCGTCCCTGATACATCCGACTATGGCTGTGTCATCAGCATACTTCTGTATGTTACACAGCTCCGAGTTGTAGTGGAAGTCAGAGGAGTACAGGGTGAAGAGAAGAGGGGCCAGCACTGTGCCCTGGGGGGCTCCTGTGCTGCTGACCACAGTGTCAGACACGGTGTCCTTCAGCCTGACATACTGCGGCCTGTTGGTGAGGTAACTATGGATCCAGGTGACCAGGTGTGACCCATGCTGTTTAGTTTATCCTGGAGCAGAAGGGGCTGGATTGTATTAAAGGCACTGGAGAAGTCCAAAAAAAGGATCCTCACCATGCCGCTGCCCTTATCCAGGTGGGAGTGGACCCGGTGCAGCAGGTAGAGGATGGCATCCTCCACACCAACATCTGACTGGTAGGCGAATTGCAGGAGATCCTGGGCATGTTCCACCTGGGGTCTGAGGAGGCCGAGGAAGAGCCGCTCCAACGTCTTCATCAGGTGTGAAGTGAGTGCCACGGGCCGAAAGTCATTCAGCTCGCTGGGCCTGTTCTTCTTGGGCACTGGGACGATGCAGGATGTCTTCCAGAGGGTGGGCACTTCCCTTAGCTGCAGGCTGAGGTTGAAGATCCACTGTAGTGGCTCTCCCAGTTCAGTTGATCCCAGTTGCTTTTGGACCAGGGGGGTGTACAGTGGCTGTAAGTGAACGAGGTTGTGATCTGACTTCCCTAGTGGGGGCAGGGGTGTTGCTCTGTATGCATCCCTCACATTGGCATACAGGAGGTCGATTGTCCTGTTATTCCTAGTGTGGCAGTCAACAGCTTGGTGGAAAGTGGCCAAAGTAGAGTCCAAAGTCACATGATTGAAGTCCCCAGAAATTATAATAAAAGCGTCAGGATGTTGTGTCTGTAGCCTTGCTGTGACAGAGTGGATTTTTTCACATGCAGTGGTAGCGTCCGCTCTCGGTGGAATGTAAACGCAGATGGAGATCACGTGACTAAACTCCCTTGGCAGGTAGTATGGCCGCAGGCTAAAGGCTAGTAGCTCGAGGTCCCGGCAACACCAAACAGTCTTTACAGTGATATGTCCTGGGTTACACCATCGGTTGTTCACATACATGATAAGTCCCCCACCTTTTCTTTTACCACTCGCTTTCGTGTCCCTATCAGCCCTCACAGCGGTGAATCCTGGCAGGTCCACGTTAGCATCCAGCACGAGGTGGTTTAGCCATGTCTCTGTAAAGATGAACAAGCTGCTCTCTCTGTAGATCCGCTGGTTGTTCAGTGCAGACAGCTCATCGATCTTGTTCAGCAGCGAGTTCACATTCCCCATGATTACAGTGGGAATCGATAGCTTGTATAGCCTCCTATTGTCTGCTAGCTTGGCCTTCAGTTTAGCCCCAGCCTTGCAGCCCCTCGGTCTCCTTCTCAGCTCCACCGGAATGTTGTGCCTTATGCCGGCTTGTCCCATTGTTCTACAGTCCAGTAGTTCCTCTCTTGAATAAGTGAGAAAAAAGTCTCCTGGTTGCGTATTTAGTTTGAAATTATCCATGGAATAAATAAAGAGCACACACAGCAACTTAAGAAGTTTAAAAAAAAAAGCTAAAAACTGTAGAGCTACTGGAGAGGCAGCCGTCTCCCACAGCGCCAAGACCTTTATTGTGAGTAAACACTTCCGTAATTGTCAAGTCTCGCTTTAGCCAGGAAACTACTGTATTTCACCCCGCTTTCCCACCATCCTTCCGAATTAGTATTTTCCCGTAAATTTCCTGTATTATAATGTAATCATTTCAAATAAAAATTTCTGTACTTCTCCATATTGAATTAAGTCATTAACTTTGTGAGAACTTCCACCTGCAGTAGCTTAGAAGGCAGTTTGTGCGAGATTAGTGCAGACAGCGGGAACAAACCAGGTGGTGTGCCAAAAAGTGACAGTGGGTCAAATACAGTACTGATCGCGTGCGATGGGGCCCCTAGCTCCCTAGCGCCCCCATGAAGGAGTGCGCTAGGGAGCGCATTTAGTCTGCTGGAATGTCTTTTTCATGGGTTATTTGCATTAAGCTAGGTTACATTTCAAACCACTATGTGACCACTGTTCTGTGATGGATAGAACTCCATCCATCCATCAATAAATTATCCAACACTTTTATCCCTTCTGGGGTCATGAGAGGTGCTGGTGTCTATCTCCAGCGGTCAGTGGGTGAGAGGTGAGGTCACCTGGACAGGTTGCCAGTCCGTCACAGTGGATGGAACTCCATCCATCCATCCATCTTCTTCCGCTTATCCGAGGTCGGGTCGCGGGGGTAGCAGCTTCAGAAGGGAGGCCCAGACTTCCCTCTCCCCAGCCACTTCTTCCAGCTCCTCCGGGGGAATCCCGAGGCGTTCCCAGGCCAGCCGAGAGACATAGTCCCTCCAGCGTGTCCTGGGTCTTCCCCGGGGCCTCCTCCCGGTGGGACGTGCCCGGAACACCTCACCAGGGAGGCGTCCAGGAGGCATCCTGACCAGATGCCCAAGCCACCTCAACTGGCTCCTCTCGATGTGAAGGAGCAGCGGCTCTACTCTGAGTCCCTCCCGGATGACTGAGCTTCTCACCCTATCTCTAAGGGAGAGCCCAGCCACCCTACGGAGAAAACCCATTTCGGCCGCTTGTATCCGCGATCTCGTTCTTTCGGTCATGACCCAAAGCTCATGACCATAGATGAGGGTGGGAACGTAGATCGACCGGTAAATCGAGAGCTTCGCTTTTTGGCTCAGCTCTCTCTTCACCACGACGGACCGGTACAGCGCCCGCTTGACAGCAGACGCTGCGCCAATCCGCCTGTCGATCTCCCGCTCCCTTCTTCCCCCATTTGTGAACAAGATCCCGAGATACTTAAACTCCTCCACTTGGGGCAGGACACCCCCCCTGACCCGGAGAAGGCACTCTACCCTTTTCCGGCTCAAGACCATGGCCTCGGATTTGGAGGCACTGATCCCCATCCCGGCCGCTTCACACTCGGCTGCGAACCGATCCAGCGAGAGCTGCAGATCACGATCTGATGAAGCCAAAAGGACCACATCGTCTGCGAAAAGCAGAGATGAGATCCTGAGGCCACCAAATCGGATCCCCTCAACACCTTGGCTGCGCCTAGAAATTCTGTCCATGAAAGTGATGAACAGAATCGGTGACAAAGGGCAGCCCTGGCGGAGTCCAACTCTCACCGGAAACGAGCCCGACTTACTGCCGGCAATGCGGACCAGACTCTGACACCGGTCATACAGGGACCTGACAGCCCGTATCAAAGGGCCCGGTACCCCATACTCCCGGAGAACCCCCCACAGGGCTCCCCGAGGGACACGGTCGAACGCCTTCTCCAAGTCCACAAAACACATGTAGACTGGTTGGGCGAACTCCCATGCACCCTCCAGGACCCTGCTGAGGGTGTAGAGCTGGTCCAGTGTTCCACGACCAGGACGAAAACCACACTGCTCTTCCTGAATCCGAGGTTCGACTATCCGACGGACCCTCCTCTCCAGGACCCCTGAATAGACCTTGCCAGGGAGGCTTAAGAGTGTGACCCCTCTATAATTGGAGCACACCCTCCGGTCCCCCTTTTTGAACAGGGGAACCACCACCCCAGTCTGCCAATCCAGGGGAACTGCCCCCGATGTCCATGCGATATTGCAGAGTCGCGTCAACCAACACAACCCTACAACATCCAGAGCCTTAAGGAACTCCGGGCGGATCTCATCCACCCCCGGGGCCTTGCCACCGAGGAGCTTTTTAACCACCTCGGCGACCTCGCCCCCAGAGATTGGAGAGCCCAACCCAGAGTCCCCAGGCTCCGCTTCCTCAGTGGAAGGCATGTTGGTGGGATTGAGGAGGTCTTCGAAGTACTCTGCCCACCGGCCCACAACGTCCCGAGTAGAGGTCAGCAGCACACCATCCCCACTATAAACAGTGTTGGTGCTGCACCGCTTCCCCCCCCTGAGACGCCGGATGGTGGACCAGAATCGCCTCGAAGCCGTGCGGAAGTCTTTCTCCATGGCCTCTCCAAACTCCTCCCACACCCGAGTTTTTGCCTCAGCAACCGCCCGAGCCGCATGCCGCTTCGCCCGCCGGTACCCATCAGCTGCTTCCGGAGTCCCACAGGCCAAAAAGGCTTGATAGGACTCCTTCTTCAGCCTGACAGCATCCCTCACCGAAGGTGTCCACCAACGGGTTCGAGGGTTGCCGCCGCGACAGGCACCGACAACCTTGCGGCCACAGCTCCGATCGGCCGCCTCGACAATGGAGGCACGGAACACGGTCCACTCAGACTCCATGTCCCCCACCTCCCCCGGGACGTGTTCGAAGTTTTGCCGGAGATGGGAGTTAAAGCTCCGTCTCACAGGGGATTCCGCCAGACGTTCCCAGCAGACCCTCACAACACGTTTGGGCCTGCCAGGTCTGACCGGCTTTCGCCCCCGCCACCGGAGCCAACTCACCACCAGGTAGTGGTCAGTGGACAGCTCCGCACCTCTCTTCACCCGAGTGTCCAAGACATACGGCCGCAGATCCGATGAAACGATGACAAAGTCGATCATCGAACTGCGGCCTAGGGTGTCCTGGTGCCAAGTGCACATATGGACACCCTTATGCTTGAACATGGTGTTCGTTATGGACAATCCATGGCGAGCACAGAAGTCCAGCAACAGAACACCGCTCGAGTTCAGGTCGGGTGGGCCGTTCCTCCCAACCACGCCCCTCCAGGTCTCACTGTCGTTGCCCACGTGAGCGTTGAAGTCCCCCAGCAGAACAAGGGAGTCCCCAGGAGGAGCACTCTCCAGTACCCCCTCTAAGGACTCCAAAAAGGGTGGGTAATCTGAACTGTCGTTCGGCCCGTAAGCACAAACGACAGTCAGAACCCGTCCCCCCACCCGTAGGCGGAGGGATCCTACCCTCTCGTTCACCGGGGTAAACCCCAACGTACAGGCGCCGAGATGGGGAGCAACAAGTATGCCCACTCCTGCCCGACGTCTCTCTCCCTGGGCAACTCCAGAGTGGAAGTATGTCCAGCCCCTCTCAAGGAGACTGGTTCCAGAACCAGAGCCATGCGTCGAGGTGAGACCGACTATTTCTAGCCGGAACCTCTCGACCTCACGCACTAGCTCCGGCTCCTTCCCCACCAGAGAGGTGACATTCCACGTCCCAAGAGCCAGTTTCTGCAACCGAGGATCGGACCGCCAGGGTCCCCTCCCTTGGCCGCCACCCATCACACAGTGCACCCGACCCCTTTGGCCCCTCCCACGGGTGGTGGGCCCATGGGAGGGGGGGCCCATGTTTCCTCTTCGGGCTGAGCCCGGCCGGGCTCCATGGGTAAAAGCCCGGCCACCAGACGCTCGCCATCGTGCGCCCCCTCCAGGCCTGGCTCCAGAGTGGGGCCCCGGTGACCCGCGTCCGGGCGAGGGAACACCAAGTCCAAGGTTTTCCTTCATCATTGGGGTCTTCGGGCTGCACTTTGTCTGGTCCCTCACCTAGGACCTGTCTGCCTTGGGTGACCCTACCAGGGGCATGAAGCCCCAGACAGCATAGCTCCTAGGATCATTGGGGCACTCAAACCCCTCCACCACGATAAGGTGGCAGCCCATGGAGGAGGGATGGAACTCTAAAAATAATAATAATAATGATAAAGATTTTTTTTTAACTGTTGGGTTCTACTAATTCAGAAAATTAAAGCATATGTTTTATGCACTAAATAGTGGAATGCATTCTGTGTCACACCAAAAAGCTACCAAAAATGCCCAATATATGTCCATTTCCTGTCCAGTGAAATGCAATTTCTGCCTGAAATAACTGTTTAACTCAAAGGGATTATATCATGCAGGATATACATATGCAAAATAACTGTGCTTCAATTCCCTTTTTCCTTTTCATTTAGGCTGTATTATAGGAATTACATAGAAATCGGCATACATTTCAGTGTCAAAGGTCTGAGCACCTAAGTGTGTCTTGTAAGTGCTGGATAGGTAGATATTTTAGATTTCTTGTAAACCTGCCTTTAAGGGATGCTGGACCTTGGACAGTTGGGCTGGTGGGACGGTTTGCGATGGAATATTTCCTTTATTTTTAAATCCAAACTTGACAGCTGTGCACTTCATAGAGGGGTGCAGTGTGAGTATTGGGACGGGGCCATAAATTAGAGTTATAGGAACAGACTAATCACTTAAAGAACAATGCTAAGCAATTCACTGAAATGATTATCAATAAACATAAATCTTACCCACAATCCCTCACTGAAGCCACATGACAGACTGTCAAACACCTCAGAATAATGCAAATATATAAATTCTGGCTTCAGTTACCATATTAATCAACTTTTTCCATCTTCATTTGTCTTCACAATGTTAAACAATATTCACCAAAGAGCAAATTGGTAGAAAAAGTGGGTCTCTACACTCTCACATTAATACTGCTGTTATGTATTGATGAAAGAAGGAAATGGCTGATGACTTTCACTAGAATTTGAAGAAGTGTAACAGCTCTTTTGTATTTCTGAAAAACTGAAAAACAATATATAGTTACAAAACTCCTCTAGGATTTTTCCCAAAAACTTCAGCTTCTCAGTTATAAACTAAAATTACTTTTGCACCAAAAATATCTTCATAAAAACAGTCATACCACTAAAGTAACTTCAGGGTGAGCTTCTGAACATGCGCAATGTCTCCTTAACACGATACACAAAGGTTTGGGTTGTTGAATTCGCTCAGCCCAGTAATGTTGCATTAAAAAAAGCAGTTTCTGTTACTTTAACACGTCAAAAAACTGTAAGTTAAACTTACTAAAGTAGCTATGTTTGAAATTGCAACTCATATATATCCATTAATTTGAGCATAGCTCCATATATTTAGTTCAACAATTTGCTGCATTCATTTTCCAGCAGGTGTTGACCTGCTGGGTTTTCAAAAGTTCAGCTAGATAGGGTGGTGAAAGGCCATTCAGCTTTAAAAACAAACAGCAGCAGTTTGAACTGTATTACCAGTGCAGAGATGAAAACAAGTGATATTTTTATGTTTATGGGAGTGAGTGATCAAGTGAGTGGCAGAGTTTTGTACAAGCTGTAAACGAGAGATGAAAGACTGGTTGATATCATTATATAACAGCTCTGTTGAGTTTTTCTCTGCATTTCAGTTAGAATGAGGTCTGCCCTTTGACTGGGACATTGCTACAGTTTTCTGGAGCTGGCACCTGCAACTGTAAGCTACAGAAACTACTCTTTTAGCAGAGGAGCTCACACTAAGGAGGTCTTGGGGTGTACAGAATTTTTTTGCACCAGTGCAAAAACGTTAGCCTCAGCTTTGTTTAATAGTGACATAAAATCTGTTCTATATTATTGTTAATTTGGGGTTTTATGTTTTTAGAACAGGGTATTATGTTGAGGAGCAAAAAATCCTAGCATTGAAGAAAGGAAGACTTTCTGTATTATTATGACTGTGTTTGCTTCAGTCATATTTCATTATCTCAGTTCTACAGAGATAATGTGCGAAATTAAATCAACCCATGAAGTAATTTGAATTATTCCTATTTGAGAAATTTAGGAGAGCAAAGACAGGGGCTCTTCTAGACAAAAATAGAAGGGAAAAATTGGATCAGAGATCAAGTTCTGATAAATGCAAAAAAATAATTCTGAAAATAAACAAGAGACCCTCAGGACAGAAAACCATGCACTTATGCACACACTTGTATCTAAGAGCAGTTTAGAGAGACCATTTAACCTAACAGTCATGTTTTCAAACTGTGAAAACATGATGTGCGAAGAAGCTGGAGTACCCTGAGAGAGGCCACATATGCACAAGGAGAACATGTAAAGTGCCCAGTCTGATTTTCAAGCCTGGAACAAAATCAACCAAGGCACTGTTGACCTTCAATCAGTAGTATACTTTCAGCATGTTTTTACTTATCTACATTTACCTTAGCAGGTGTGAAAAGTGTTTGGTAAAAATCTACTCAAGTACTGAATAACAAACAGAGGAAGACGACAGAGTTGGTGCTTTCCTGCTGCTGTTATTTTTAGCTTCATAAATGAAACAATGAATGATGCGTACCTCTGGTTGTACTGTGTGATCCAGTCCGGTAACAGCTATTTAGGGTCCTGTTGTAGTCCAGTTAGATCAGTGGTTTCATATTCAGTACCGGCTGCAAAATGTAGGTCCTTCCAGTGTTGGAACACAGTTCGGTATGTTTTCTTTTTTTCATGTGAGAAATTATCCAGATTCACCTCACTGTTTGTTTTTTTATATTACAGTCAGGGGTGGATCTATTCGGGTGGCATGGGGTGGCAGTTGCCACCCCAAGTGAGAGCCTTGCCACTCCTGTTGCCACCCCATCTGACGATCATGAATTCAAGAAATAGTTATGGCAAATCGGACATTAAGAACATGAATATCTTTCTTCCGGCAACATTGAATGCAACACAATGTAACCTGACACCTTCTCCTGAGTAGTAGGAAGTGCGAGAGAAGCTGCAAGAACAGAGCGCGAGGCAGCAGCATTGATGTATTCTTATACATCAATATTACTGGACTGGACGTTACTTGACTTATCGTGTGCCACACATGCGCCACTGCTATCCATTGAGTCAGGAATATTTGTGGTCAGCAAAAAAACCACAGTCACGCAAAGAATCTGAAAAAAGGACTCAATTTTTAGCGGTTAATTTAAGCCTATGACAGCCATAGATAAAAATGTACAAGTGTTTCACATTTCACAGGTGAGGAAAAAGTTTTAATTTAAAGAAAATATTTAAAACGTGAAAAGTACATCAGTTATGCTAGCCTAACTGTTGCCAGCCTACTATTGACTTTGATAACCTACGTGCTGTGCTGTTCGGTGTGTTTTGGTTCTGTTAGCACTGAAATAAGATAACACACACACCAACTAATCAGTAGAGCAGGTGTTTAAATCAGCTAATAAACCACTGCTGTGTTCAGGCGAAAGCTTATTATTAATCGCAATGTAGACATCAAGCCTGACAGCATAATGTAACTGACTGGATGTTCTGTTTTGGTGTTTTTACGTACTTTTTTGTGTGGGAAATGTCTGTTTTTTGGTATTGATTCTCCCTCATAGGTTTGAACGTAAACTCTGTTCTTCTGTTTTAGCTGTTGGTTGCTATGGAAACGTGTAGCATGTAGGGTAAAGCTGACACAGAGCGAGAAAAAGCAGAATAAAAGTGGTTAGTTTTGTTCTTTACCTGTTTATCAGCTTAATTGCACCCTTATTGCGGCACACTGCAGCCACTCCAATTACTAAAAGTTAAACAAGCGACAAAAACTGAACTAATTCACTCCTTTGTTCATGGAACATGTATTTATAACAGTCATCAAACTGTGGCTCCTACAGCATATTTAAAATAAAACGATTGACCAATATAAGAAAAATTGCACATGCTGCCACCCCTGAAAAATCCTTGCCCCCTTTTGCCACCCGATAGATATTTTTCTTGATCCGTCACTGATTACAGCCAACAGTGACACAGTGTGGCATTATCTAAAATTACAGCAGACACACACAATATGATAAACAACAACTCAGATAAAGTTAGCCTTCCTGTGTTTACTCTGTAGATTCTAATACAGAATTGACCAAAACAGCACCATCAGGTGAAAAAATGGCGATCTCCATGGGTGAAAAATATAACAAAAGATATACATACATTTGTATAGTAATTATGAATTTTGGCTCATCACAAACACCATTTTCTTGCAAAATAGGAAAATTACAACATATTGAGGTCAGCATGTTCAACTAATTCTGGATCACTTTAAGGCAATTTTTCACTGAACCGCCTCTAACCGGGCAGCCAGATTCATTTTCCATTAGCAGATCCGGTGCGGTTCTGCCCAGCTGTTCTCAGATTTTCATACCTACTTGATGTGGAAAAATCAGGTGTAATACTAGCAGCACCGAGCAGGGTACGGCACCAAAGCCATTTGATTGACTGCTGACCACATTCGTTGATTGGCTCTTGCTTTATGTCACTGAAAACTCCAAACATTATTTAGTTTAGCTGCGGATCGCGAACATGCTGTCTGCTATCAGAGAGCTCCTCATTAAGAAGGAGTTTAATTATGAGTTTAATCAAGAGCAGCACCAGGCAGGCATGCAGTAAGTTTAGCAGCAGAATGACCGTGAATTAGCAGCTCTGCTAGCAGCTCATCTCACAGAAACATGAACAGTAATAAAGAAGAGAGAAACACTGCAGATGTGGTCAGCTTTCTGATGGAGCTGCAGTTTTGCGCCAACAGTGTGAAACACCAGAACTACAGTACATAATATTAACTTGTGATGTGAATTTTATTTTTCATTTGGGTTAAAAATAATAACAATAAAGTTCAGGCTTGATTTACATCTTTTTCCTGTTTTACCTAAATCCAAAAGGTTGCACATTTAAAAAAATAAAGTGTCAGAATGTTATTACTGTATATGTATAGCCAAAAAATCAACTAATTTGAGCCTTTTTCATTATGCTTGGGTCAGCAATAAATTTTTATAAGACAAAATGAAATATCTGGGTTTGAGTTCATCAGAACCAGAACCTCAAGGTTCTCCTTTGTGTCGCTGCAAACATTAGCAGAGAGCTGACTACAGCTGCTGCTGCTGCTCATGTCCCGCCCACATTAATGAGGAACAGAGTGTATAATGGAAAAGCTCACTATGTGGGGTAGAGCCAGGGCTGCCCCAAGCCTCCATGGGGCCCTAAGCGAAATGTGGTTTTGGGGCCCTCTAGTTCTGCTAACATTATGAACTGGCTGCAATCAGAAGCCCAATCATTGGATCATTCACACAGCTGCTATAACCTTATTGCATCTCTGACAGTGCTGTTTACATTATATACATGTATAACATAGGACACATTTATTGGCCAACTGATTTAAAGACCAGCTGATTTCTGGGCGCCGATTTCCTTAATTTTGGGGGATCATGGTCGGTCGATACTTACATGTGAAGCCCATCTTATCCCCTAATCTCATCTTCGTCAACAAAGGTTTAAAAATCAGTCTCTGTCCTCTTCTGCTCTGTAGTGAGAGGTTTGACTGACAGACCGGCCCACCAGGTCAGGTCTGCACGTTTGCAGTTAACAATATTCACCCCACTGTTACCAACTCAGTGACTTTCTTGCTATATTTAGAGATTTCAGACAAAAAAAATTCATATCAGCCAAAATCAAAATCGGCAGGTCAGGCTTTTTAAAGATCGGTAACCAGGGATCGGCCAGAAAACTGCAATCGTGCAGCCCTACACATATTCATGACATTCTTTGATTAAATGTGGACTGGTACTGGACTGATTCTGTGCCTTCAAATGATTTTAACAGAAGTTTCACATAACTTAGAAGTTGATGTAAAAATAATGTTTGTTTTAGCCACAAAATGATTATGCTCAGCAGCAAACAACAAATCCCCAACTACAGGATAGAGTAGCTCATTACAAAGGCACATTGAAACAAACCTTTATCTTGGCTTTTTTCTATTCTTCCTCTTTCTTTTCTCCCTCCCTGAAGGATAAGTCCTTTTTTGAGACATTGTTTTGCTTACTTAACTTCTGACCGGAGCTTTGGACATCTGGATGTGCACAGCTCTTGTTACCGGCAAAGAGTGCGGTACCTACCGCGACCACCAGGGGCCCCAAGAGCAATACTTTTTTTTTTCTTTTTATCAATAATATAATTTCTACATACGTTATCAAATATATATTATTGTAAAAACAAATCACTTCATAGTGAAATTGTATGTTTTTGATATAATGACAGAAATTATTACTAAAAAAAAAATCTGTTCCACTGAGGGGGGGGCCCTAAGCGGCTATTTAGTTTGCTTATCCCTTGGGCCAGCCCTGATTAGAGCCCACAATAACTAGTCAGAGCGCGATGTGCCTGTGGAAAAGTGTCTTTAGGCTACTTCCTCTTGTTCCTTCGCCATATGAATCAGCAACAGGAGAGTCATTCCATCTACTACTTGCAGGACAGCAAGTCATTAAAACAAAATTTGGTTTGTTTACAAAATGCAGATATCCTTGTCTGCAGGTTTTTGTGATTTTCTTTAATTAATTTTTTTCTGTATGCTCTCTGCCTGCTGGGGGGAGTGCACCTGCTGGTGATGCTCAGAGGGCCCAGTGGACCCGGTGCATGGCACCTCGCTTCTGTCAGACTGCCCCAGGGCAGATGTGGCTACTATCCTGTGGCTCACCACCCTCAGTATGAGAATGTGTGTGTGAATGGGTGAATGATTGAATATAGTGTGAAGCTCTTTGGGGTCCTCTGGACTTGATAAAGCGCTATACAAGTACAGACCAGTTGAGTGTTTTAAGATAATAGCAGTTGTGAACTGGTACTTTTTTTTTTATACTCTTTATTTAACATTTTTCATTACAATGAAACATAAAACACAAACAGAACTTGGGGCACTGATACATATATAAATAAAAAGAAAATAAAAAATAATTACAAGATGTTACATCTAGTTATGCTTCCTTGTTCTTGTATGACAGCCATTTAGACCAGCGTTTGTTGTAAGAGTGTCCTTTTATATGTAAAAGATATGTCAGTTTTTCCATTGAGTGAATCTCTTCCACGACTTCCCGCCAATGGTCTAGCTGGGGAGGGAGTTTCTTTAGCCAAGAGCGTGTAATAGCTTTTTTGCTTGCAATTGATAGAACTTTACAAAGATACTCATCTTCTTTTTGAAATACTTCTCCAGGGGGCGTGCCGTGGTGGCGTAGCGGTTGGCACGACCCGTATTTGGAGGCCTTGAGTCCTCAACGCGGCCGTCGCGGGTTCGACTCCCGGACCCGACGACATTTGCCGCATGTCTTCCCCCCTCTCCTTCCCTGTTTCCTGTCAGCCCACTGTCATATAAGGGACACTAGAGCCCACACAAATACCCCCTGGAAGGGTAAAAAAAAAAAAAAAGAAATACTTCTCCAGACATCAGCCCCAATAGAAAAATTCTGGGGTCTTTGGGGATGACATACCCCAAAATTATCCCGATAGTCTGACAGATTCCAATCCTGTAAGGTGCCAACTTTGGGCAGGACCAAAATACATGAGAGTGATTGACGTTCTGATGGCCACATTGTCTCAAACAACTGGTACTTTAAAACAAACAGAACTGATTAACTAGACTCTGTCCAGGGTCTGTCCTTGTGCTGAATAGGAACATTTTTCCAATATGTCTACTGGAAACCAATGAGGAGGTAACTCCCTTCCCCATTCCTCCTTCCTATTAGCCTTGAGACTGCTCACAGTGTAATTATAATCTGTCTGTGGCTTTAAATATCTGATTCCTTTTCCACTTGCAAAAAACTGACGTGTCGGGGAGTTGAACGTTTGAGTGTCTACTTGTGTGTCAGATAGGAGGGTAGAGGGAAATCCTGTCATAACCTGAAATAAAAAGTCAGACTTTGAGGACATCCCTTTCCGTTCTCCGCTGCGCTGCGTCATTCTCGTTGAAAGGAATTCTTTCAAATGGTGCTGAAAACTCGTCAAGGCCACCCTAACTCCCTGATCTCCCTCACCCCTATCTTTCCACTCTATTCAGCCAAAAGATCTTTCAGCACCACAGACATGAAACTGAAAAGCTTCATGCGACTGAGATTATTGTGAGAATGAAGATTTGGAAAATAGGTGGGGACTTTTAAAATCAAAAAATTATTACACAAACCATGGAGTTAGTTAGAATAACATCATAGCAAGATAATAAATTGTAAACTGTAATCGATTTGTTATTTACTAATAGAGCCAAAAGAAAATCTTGCCACATAAAATCTTTTGACAAACTTTTTTTTTCCTCAAAAAAATTAATTGTTAAATTTTTGTAAGTCCTTTTTCAAATTAGGAAAACCCAAGTCACATAAATTTGTTCCCAAAAGAATGCAGCAGTTTAGTTCCAATGCTAAGTGGGTATAACTGGACCCACTTAGCTTGTGAGACCCTCAGCAGACAAATGACGTTAATCTGTTTGAAAGGTCAGTCAAGAAGATTATGGCACCTTTATATCTGTAGAGAGTGTTGGAAAAAGTGTAACTTTCTACCTTTGGGTAAATGAGACTTAGACTTAGACTGACTTTATTGTCATTTTGCATGCACAGGGTGTATACAGAACGAAATTTCGTTGCATACGGCTCAGGACAGTGTTTTGAGGTTCCAATGTTGTGAGGATACTCCAGAATAAAATAAAATACAGTATAAAATATGAATATAAATATGAATATAAAATATGAAGTGCAGGACTGACAGTAAAATGGAAGTTACTTAGCTCTGTACATGTGCAAGGTATAAAGTGGAGACCAGATTTTGAGTGCAGTCCAGTTAAGAGTTCAGCAGTCTGATGGCAAGTGGGAAAAAGCTGTTTCGGAACCTGGTGGACCTGCACCGGATGCTGCGGAACCTCTTTCCAGAGGGCAGCAGGAGGAACGTAGGGTGTCAATGTCTGACAGAGGTACACTGAAGCAGCTGTAGAAGACTGGCTCAGCCACAGACAGGACAACATTTCCAATAAGCAGAAATAATAAAACTCAGGAACAATGAAAGGTAAAAACAGACTTTTTTGGAAATTATTAAAAATGCACAATAATGAAAAGGATGTATGGCAACATTTTAATAAACTGACAGTCTGGCTGTCAAATTAAACAAGCTAGGTGCTTGCCAGTGTGCCCTACCTCCATGCCTTGCTCCAGAGGGGGGCCCTGGTGATCTCCGTCCAGGCAAGGGAACACTGTTTACATTTCTGTTCTTCTTTTGGTCAGTACCAAAACAAGTCTTTAGGCTACACTTTGTCTCATTCCTCACCTAGAACCTTTTTGACATGTTTTGACCCAACCACGGCCATCTGACACCTTTCCAAATTTAGCTCCAAGGAGCGTTGGGGAAACTCAACCTTTCCAAATGGCAAGGTGGTTACCAAGGGAGGGGAGAGGATGGTACCTTGTCACAGAAAGAGTGTTAGAAATGCAGCAGCTTTCAGTACTTTGAAATGTTAAAGTCCAAAGATGCCTTTGATTTGGGCTCCAGCTATTTCAGCGAAACTAAGAATTTGTTGGTAGAGCCGGCAACACATTTCTTAAATATGCCTGCTGTAGTCCCTGGAACTTGGAAATTGATGGTTTCCTCCTTTGTCCTTTTTTACTTTGTGAATTTTGTAACAACTGGCAGGGGGACAAACAATAGAAATCAGCTTTGGCTGTAATTGGGTGCATTTACATTTGTGCTGTTCAAAACATTTATTAATGCACAATGTTCCTTTTTAGCAAATAAAAAATAAAGTAATAATTTTGGTGATTATGGCTTAAAGATAATAAAAAATGCTAACCTCCAGCAGAATCTAATCGATGTTAACAGCCATCTGCTTCACCTGATTGAAGGCTTGAGACAATAGAGCAAAAACACAAAGAAACCTCACAAGAATGGATCCAAGAGTACTTTCTAAGTAAACGAAAATAGAATACATAGCAATAGTTCCTTTATTTAAATGCAATTCAGTTCAATTGTGTAGACGAGAGTGAAAGTTAAACCCAGAAAGACAGGTCCTACAGTCTTCTCCTGAAAGAGAAGATAAAGTTGCTGGCAGCAGTAGCTCAGCTCAGCGTTAATGATACTTTTCCTCTCTCAGGGTGTCAGGCTCAGGCACTGATGGACACAGGGACTGAACAGAAAATTACAACCAGGTATTTATTGGGAGGTCGACAAACTCTTAGACAGGCTAGGGTCAGAACCAGGGAATCAAATCAGGATCAGGCGGCCCCTGATCTTCGGGCCGGGCAAACAGGGGATCCGAGCCCGCGGGTCCAGAGCCCAGGTCGAAAACGGGTATCCGGTCAGACAGGCCGGGGGGGTCGAAGCCAGGAGGTCCTTTTCCAACAGAGAGGATCAGGGACAGGAGAGGGATCGCTGAGGGAGAGACAAACAGACAGGTTAGATTCTGGGCAGTCAGCTCAAGTCTCAGTAGCAGGTCTGAAGGTGTTACCGCTGAGGGTTTCACAACAATCTGACGCCGTGCAGGGAGAGTTCCGTCCTTATATGGCAGCAGCTGGAGATCAGGAGGATGATGATCAGGTGCGAGTGGTCACTGCACAACAGCAGC
The DNA here is from genome assembly GCF_001444195.1 of Xiphophorus couchianus. Lineage (NCBI taxonomy): Eukaryota > Metazoa > Chordata > Actinopteri > Cyprinodontiformes > Poeciliidae > Xiphophorus > Xiphophorus couchianus. The sequence goes on from NC_040240.1 coordinate 3,013,685, forward strand.
TGTGACACAGGGGGTGAGAGTAAAGTTTCATAGCACCTTTTTATTTCTGGGCTGATGGCTCCCGCTGGCTTCTGTACACCAGGTTAAACCAGCTGCTGTTCTTTCTGATATTTGTTGTAAAATGAACATAAAATTTTTCTTTGTAATCCAGTTTTACACACCGCATGTGTTTTATGGACTTCACAGGAATCCGTTTCGTCTCTAACCGCTGAGCTCTGCACACTTGTGAAGTAAGAAGTAAGAAAAACCATAATGCTGGAGTTAGGCTGCTGATCTGAAACCTGATTGATGATAAGTATTGAAGTTCATCTCTCAAAGAATTCTGGAGGAAAGCTGGTGCCAACAACGTCATAAATTATGTTTTTCTTTTTTTGCAAATAATTCCATATCTTGTTTCTGTACTTTATCCAAAAAGTAATAAGCATCATTTACCATTTTGGTGTAGTTTGTGAGATTTGCTTGCTTCACTGCAGTGAAAATGAGAAACATCTGTTCAAGGTTATTGTAGCATCTCACTCAGATTTAGGTCAAAACTTTGACTATCTCTGACCAAAAGCTTCATTTTGTTTTTTGCTCCATTCAAAAGTAGACTTGTTTGGGCTCTTTAGATTATTGCCTCGCTGCATAACTGAAGTAAATGTAAGCTTAAGGTCACAAACTGTTCGCTGACATTCTCCTTCATGATTTTATGCACGATGAACTACAGTGCCTCCTCCAGGTCCTAAAGCAGCAAAAGCTACCACAGATTATCACTCTGCCACCACGATGTTTTATTGTCAGTATGATTTTTAAAAATGCAGGCCTCACTGTCTTTAATTGAGGCCTGCAGAAGGATATACAGCAGCTCCTGTACGCTGGGCTCTGCGTCTGCTTGGCTCTCCTCTCCACACCTTCACCTGATTCACCTGTCAGCCATGGTGAAAAAAATCTGTGAAAGACAGACATCTTCCCCAGAAAATGAATTAACTCGAAGCTCAGTGCAGGAGAAAATTTGTCTGCACGTTTTGTCACAGTTTTGTCTACAGTTGACTGCAGGCACAAAGATATGATTACCACCCAGAAACATAGGTAAGAAGGTATGGTTTCTTTTTTCTGTAAGGGACTCAACACATGGTAGATATGTCTTGAGTTGGGTCTGATGTTCTGGATTTCAAACAAATCTCATTTAGTTCCACATGAAACTAAATGAGATTTGTTGGACACCTCTTTCACACACAAATTTTCAGCATCTCCCACATTTACACGCTGGGTTTTCCCGCAGCCATTCTAAAATATTGACTTTGTAGTCAATAATGACAGTACAAATGGCAAAAACAAACTTTTTTGGAAATCAGTAAAAATATTTATTTCCTTTCTAGATCGTATTCTGCCTTATTGTACTAAATGTGTGCAGTTTTAGAATATTGTGAAAACTGCGATATTTTTACTTAAGACTATCATACCAGAAGACTTTCACACCAGCCATTAACAGTTCTATATTAGTTTAGAGTTGTGATCATTTGCTTGGTGAATTTTATTGCTGTGTCTGATGAGAACATTTTAACAGATAAAGTTGTCTGACTTCAGCAATCCTTCAATCTGCAGTTATTTTCTGTTATAGTATAGCTGCTCAAAAGGCTCAGATGACAGGAATTGACTTCCAGAGGATGTGCCCCCAAATTTGGAGGAGAGTCCAGTAATGGAAGGAAGCGAGGTGTGTGGCAGGTAGATGGAGCCACAGCAGTTCCAGGTGACAGGCTAAATGACTCTATATCCTGACACTGTATTTAGGCTGTCTGTTCTGTTAGCGCCTCTCACTGCTAAGCATCCCCAGGAGCCAGAAGCACCTCCGTCCAGCAGCTTTTTCTCCCATGTAATCCGTCCACCTCTACAGTTCAGCTCAACTTTTCTCTTCCAGCAACTCTTTGTTGGCTTTGTGAGTCTGAGAGAATGCAGGAATAGAGGCTGTGTAATGGTTATAAGGGTTCTCATTGTGCTTTGGTATGTGGTTATGGCTGACAGCTGAAGGGAGAAAGGTCCAGGCTTCTTTTATTCACAACATAAACATGCTTGTAATGTGGAAGCCAGTGTAAGATGCTCTCCAAACAAAATGTTTTCTTCCATTCATGGTAAAGTTTTTAGATATTTCCTCTTGCTGACAGATGCTTTGTTGAAGTGTAATAGCAGTGTGTGCTCTTTGGAACTTTACACAAATTGAAATGTTGAAAAAGTTTTTAGATTTGAAATTAGAGAAGTCTCAGCTATGGGTGTTATCAAAAACACAAAGCTATTGATATCACTGCTGCCATAAAGGATCAAATCTTCCATCTTCTATCTTCCACTGAGGGAATATTTTTAGGCAGTTTTTCCTTTTCTTCATTGAGGCTCCTAAGTCTAAATTGTTCTCATGTTTTATTGATTTGAACACTGGGTCAATTTAGTTCAATGAATTTCAACCTTACTCAGTTAGGATTACCAAAATTATTTCTATTTGTCTTAGTGTCAGAATGAGGAAGGATCATTTCTTATGCCTTTTTTAAAAAAAAAAAAAATCAGAAATCCTTTACAGTTGTGAGGAAACAATTTTGACACCCTATTAAAAATGCAGTTCTTTACCAAGAAATGTACTCTTATTGTTTTTTGCATTTTTAAGAAAGGGACTTAATTACTGGCTAAAACCTTAAATTCACTTTGTTTTACTCATTATCCACAATTATTTGACATCCTATCCCTTAAAATGTAGACTTTGTCTGAAATACCTTCATTGATATGCAGAGGGTAACACTTTGTTTGACGAGTTGTACATAAGATTGACATGACACTGTCATAAACATGACATGGCACCTGTCATAAACATGAAGAAAAACTGGAAAAACACATTTATTACAAAGAAATTTAATAAATGTAAAAATACCTTGCAATTACCTAATGTACTGCAAGATATTTTTTAAAATCCATCAGAAATAATCATTCCCCCAGGCATCAGAAAAAGCACATCAAAATGGCTTTGTGGAGGAACATCACTGTGACAATGCTTGTGTGCAAATATAGTTCAGAGAAAACTTGTGCTTAACCACTGTCAAATGTATTCCTTTAATCATCTCATAGTCTTAGAATAAATTAACACTTTTTGATCTGTTAGTTTAAAAGTGAAGACTATTAAACTTAGTGTGCACCAGAAACCTGCTGACCGTCAAACTTTTTTCTGTCATTGCTTACATTTTTTCCCAAAGGGATTGTCACTCTGCTAACCAAGAAAATGGAGGGAAAGTAGCTCTGGCCACATCTGTCCATCCCAAACTGTAGTTGTAGCGTAATTCAGAGTGAAATTATCTGCGACAAGAGAAAAATGTGCTGTTTGTCAGAGCAGATCGCCCTGACATTGATAGAGCCTTGTGGGTGTTTTTTCTTCCCAGTATGAGTTTGTTATAAACTGTCTACTGAATACTTCCTAAAGTCTGGATGGTTTGAATGAGATGCTGAAATAAAGGAGCCCATTCTCATCTAGAAGAACAAAATACTACATGAATACATGTCTTCACAAAGTTTATTCATCATAGGAAGAGTATGATATCTTGTCTGATTTATGTATATAAAACAGAACAAATAAGATTCCCAGACGCTTCTCTTCTGAAATGGTTTACATCATTCCCACACTACTTAGCATGAAGTCAATACAAGACTGCTCCTCCCATGCAGAAGTAAAGCAAACTACCGACAACAAAAACACAGTTATAAGGATGATGGCACTGAAGCTTTCTCCATTACCTGGGACATTTGATGAGGCATGTTTGTCTTATCAGCCAATATATTTATTAATATCTGATAGTGGTTGAAATACATTTTTGTTTGTTAAATAGCATGGTACAATTAAAGTTTAACCATGGTCTTTTTCATTTTTGTTTTTATTACATAAATATGGACAGCAGTTCCAAATCTTTTCTGGTTTTATATCCAGACCACCCAGACATAACGGTGTTATGCCATTACATGAAGATGCGCTGGAATTATTAGGTTGTTCTTCTGCTCAGAATTGGCATTGCTGGGGAATATTGGTCAATATATTGTATTATTATTATTCTCATTAATAATAATAATAACAATAACAATAATAATTCATTTAACTTTGCAAGTATCTGACCAGTCATGTTCCTATGGGTCCTTATCAGCCTACTTATTTCAGGCGCATTTGCAAAAAGCAGGTGAGTAACAACTTAGTGCAGTGGTTCTCAAATGGGGGTACGCGTACCCCTGGGGGTACGTGGAGGTACTGCAGGGGGTACGTGAAGCTTTTCAAAATATCTTTAAAAAATCAGTAGGCTCCTCATAATAAGTCTTGGGAAAAATTATTTTGTAAAAAGTTCGATAAAATATAAATGTGTGTTCATGCACTGAATTTTATATTCAGTATTTAGTTTCAATATCCTTTAAAATAAAACGATTTGACTGGTTTTATACCTTCCTGGTGGTCACCGTCTTCCGTTTTTCTTTTTTGCTTTACCATGCAATGTTTGCAATATGGATGTATTTGTCAGGTTCACTGATATAAGTTGTTTGGCTTTAATAAATCAGACAGTGATTTTACAGCACTGTACCTCTTTTTAATTCCAAAAATGTTTTGCCCGTGTCAGGGGGTACATCACTGAAAAAAGTTTGAGAACCACTGACTTAGTGGTACATATCTGAACTATGTTTTGATCGTGTCTGTCAAGCGATGTAGGAATATTTGTACCACATGCCTGAAAAGTTACTACTTTACAAAGAAATTGTACCCAGACACATCACACATTTATTGTTTTGGACCCGGCTTGGTACATTAATCTATGATTTAACCATTAAGCATACACTGTGACAAAAACCTTCATGTGAACATGGTGTAGTTATGCTGTTGATCACAGGAGTATTCAGTTATTCATGAGTTCTTCTGCAGACATTTATCCGTCTTTTCTGTTTTCCAGACTTCGTTTGGGTTTTGGTAATAGAATAAACTCTCCTCCGCACTCTAAGGATAAAGCATTTTTTAAGTGCATGTTCCACACTGACAATGTTTAAGCATTTTTTTCAGATTATTTTCAACCAGCCTTTATGAATGCAGTGAGTTTGTAATGATAAACCCCAACACTTTGTCAGAGGTTCAGGTGTCTTCATGTCAGTTGATTCTGCATGGTTAGACGTTGAGTTGGAGTTTGTGATATGATCCTTTTCCATTAGGATTGATAGAAGAGATGGTTTGGACTTCCTCCTATCACAATTAAAATAAATAAATATAATGACGTCCGTAGAACTCCAACAGCTATAAAAATTTTGCAGCAATCATACTAATAGTACTAATTGTGGCTTTTCTGTTTTAATAAAAATAAATTTGATCATGTTCTACACTTTTGTTGTAAAATTTTATGGTAATGCTGTGGAAACATGAAACTGGTTTTATTCTGGTTGTTGTACCACAAAAAATCTGTTGATTCATGAGCCAGGCATCTTGGAAATAGAAAACAGACCAGCACAACCTAAAATCACCATGAGAGGAAAGTTATCTATTTCAATTAGTGTATTTTAAAATTTTTAGACATTTAGATGATGATACCAATAATTTGCTATGTTTTATTTGTGAAGAAAAGTTTCTGAATCTGGGCTTTTTCAACATTTTCTTATTTTTGTACAAACAAAGCTGCTCTACTTTAATGCTGTGTTCAAACTGAACACGTTTGGTGTCAAAAACGTGTTTAATGCCTCAAGTTGGATGCTTGCAGAATTTGAATTCAGACGCTTGACATTTTGCTGTAGATGTGTGCCAGGAAGAGCCTCTTGACCTTCTTTTCCCCTCCCCCATTTTGAACAATGGCAAATTAAGTATTGACAGAGTGTTTTGGTTTTATTTACAGAAAGAAAGAGAATGAATTATCACCTTATTCAGCTGATAGTTCAAAGGTGCTGTGAATTTTGTGTGTTTCACATCCTAGCTGGGGGCTGATGAATGGTCATTGCATCTCCTGGCCAGCTATAGGCCATTACATCACATAGTGGAGTACTCCCTCATTGGTTGATGCTCTGCGTCCAGTGGCAAAAGTTCAGATTTTCCAAGTCCAGCGTCAGCCGCGTTGGATGCGCTTGACTCATGTCGAACACCTGAAATGCTCAAAATGCTTCAAACACGGAGCACAAAAGATGCGCAAAATGTGCCGCAAGACTTTGACACTTATCCACATAGAGATTGCATGTAAACCAGATGCCCCTGACACTTAAATTGTATTCTATCTGAACGCAACGTAAGCCAGTTTGACAGATCATTGATGCCATGAACAGTGGAATTCAACGTGTATTGAGATTATGCCCTTTGACTCTGCTGCTTGTGCTGTGATTTACCATGGGTGGCTGCCATCAACACTAATCTGTTCAAAGCTCAACCTTCGGGTGCATGTTTCAACAAAGCAGCATTTTGGTAATTGCTGCTGAAACCCTAGCTCTTGGTCTGCACAGCCCACAAAGTAAGTGCACTATTAAATCTTATTTGGACAGCTTTTGGAGTGTCTATATTGTCCTGTAGCTTATACTGTTGTCCCAACTTTGTTCTAAATTGCCTGGCTGTTACTAGTAGACAAAATGTTGTAAATGTTCAGTTGTATCCAGTCTGAGAAAATACAAACTGGCTCAAAGTTTCATGTTAATTGTCAGTGGTTCACCCCCCCATCTCTTTCTGAAACCTTGAACTGATCATGTTTTTCTCTGAGTTTAATTTTCATGGACACAATGACAGATACATCTTTTTGTTCTGCTTCTTTGCAACAACATTCTTATCTTACAGACAGTCTAACAAAAGAACAAAATAACAAAAAAAAACACCATGAGATGATTCCTACATTGGGAAGATATTTAACTCTGAACTTTTATCTAAATCCAGATTAGTTTGTTCAAAAATCAAAGATAACAACTAATCTGAGAGGGGCTAAGTCCTAAGTGGACAACTAGAAATCTAGAAAATATTGTAGTGATATTTATTAATATGATTTTCTGAGCCTTTAAACCACCACCATGTTTACACTGGAGGTTATTTACAAAATGCTTGTGTAAATAACCCTGCATGTAAACTGCAGGGAGGAGGTAGTATGCCACTAATTGTGTCGCCTTGTGTGAAACTTACTGAGAGAGGGCCATACCTTTTTGATATAAAAGCAAAGCAGTCTGAAAAGCAGAAATACCAAATCAGTTCAAGTGAAAAATATTGACAGATTTTTACACTCCCTGACATTGCCCTGAAAAGCTATATGCACAAAGGGTCACACTGTGTGAGTGCTTCATGAGACTAACTCCTGTTACATTGCACAATGGAAGATGGCAGACTACACAGCTTCTGCAGCAGAACTGCCAATCTATCAATACATTGACTGCAGGTTTCAAATGTTAATGTGTTTCTGTGGGTGCTGGACTTGATTAGTTCGATTGAAAAAACTTGATCATTTTAATCACACTCTAGCACCGTGATTAATTACTATTAATCTCTATTGCATGAAATGTAAAAAAAATGTTGAAGAAATGTTTTTTGTCTAAAACCAAACATCTCAATTTTCCATTTCCTATTTTATATTCAGGACTGTATAAAATAAGTTATTTTGTTTAAAAAATTATTTAGAAATATTAGATATAAACTGGTTGTGCTTTGGTGGAGTAAAACTTTAATTCATCACTGCAATAAGCTGGCTACATACTAGCTTGTTTTTTGCCATCACTATATTTTTAAAGCGAAATTTGCCACTGAGCACATCAGTCTGACTCTCTCCACTCACTTTTCACTGCCATTTGCAAGACCATACTGTTGTGAACTAGTTAACCATCTGTGGGAGCAAGGCCTTGAGATCAAAATAGGTAGTATAATTAATCTGCATTATGTAATAGAAACAAGTCAAACCTCTTAGATCAATTGCATGCGTTAATGTCCTAGTTTAAACTCGGACCATGTCCGGATAATTGACATTTTTGCACCTGTCTTTTTAATGAGCTCTTGCTTTGTGCTCTCCTCCATGCTGCTTTCCGCTTGCTCTGTTTTGATGCCAGCCAATTATGTCATTAACAAGCATTACTGTGGTTAGCCAGTAGACTACAGATCGCTAACATAGGCCAAATTTCTATTGTTTTTACCGTATAGGATTTAAATACAACAGTGAAGTAATCATTTTGGGAACTTTTAATATCAACTGGATGGACAATAAATTGAAAAAAACCACTTAGAGAACTGACAGGAAAATTCGATTTTTACCAGTTAATCAAAGGTCCCTCTCGTATCACCAAAAACAGTCAAACCGTAATAGATTTAATTTTTTCAAATAAACCTGGTCGAGTCATAAAATCCTATAACTTAGTGTGTGGCTTATCTGACCACAATACCACTCTCATTGGAAGAAAATTACCTCAAAATCGTTTTGTCAGTCGCTATAATACACAGAAACAGATTGTAATACAAATTCCAAGAAAGGATGGACCCAAATTTGAGGCTAAATTAGCAAGGGTTAATTGGGATGATGTTTCAAAGTAGAGTCAAATAAATTATTGCTGCAATACATACTGTATATTCTCCATGTTTGTAATACTATGAATAAGTTTCTTAAAACTCAAATGAAGGGACAAAGAAAAATACAGCTATCTTGGGTATCAGATGACATTCGGCTGCTAATGAAAAAGAGAGACTATGCCGTAAAATCTTTTCTTAAAAACAAACAGACCACAGATTGGCTGCTTTTTAAAAGTTTGAGGAATGGAGTAGTTAAAGAAATGTACAAATCTGTCAGGAAGTGCGGGTGGTGAGAGTGGTGAGGCAGATGCAGCGGACCCAGGTATGATGAATATGATGTTTTAATGAAAATAACTTAGTCCAAACAACGAGCAGGAGTAACACACACTGAACACGAAGAGACTAAACATTGACGACACAGAAGCTAACATTGACGAGGACCCGACGAGGAACAAAGGACACAGGTGGAGTTAAATACACGGGAGGGTAATCATAGAAACGAGACACACCTGGGAACAATCAAGGGGAGGACAGGACAACGAAGAGACTTAAGGGGACAGAAAACTCTAAATAAACACAGAAAGACACAGATCATGACAGTACCCCCCCCTCAAGGGCGGCTACCAGACGCCCAAGAAAAAAAAAAAAAAACCCAAAAAACCCAACAAGGGTGGGTGGAGGGGTGCCGGACGGCGGGCCAGAGTCCAAACTAACAAAAAAACAACCCACAGTTGTGGGCGGAAAAACAAGAAGGGCCAAGAGTCCATAAACAACAAAAAAAAAAACTACCCACAGGGTGGGCGGAGGCAAAGGAGGCGGGAACCACTGAGGTGGTCTGGCGGTCGTCCGTGGCAGCGGGAACTACGGAGGCGGTCCGGCGGTCGTCCGCGGCGCTGGAGGCGGGAACCACGGAGGCGGTCCGGCGGTCGTCCGCGGCGCTGGAGGCGGGAACCACGGAGGCGGTCCGGCGGCCGTCCGCGGCGCTGGAGGCGGGAACCACGGAGGCGGTCCGGCGGCCGTCCGCGGCGCTGGAGGCGGGAACCACGGAGGCGGTCCGGCGGCCGTCCGCGGCGCTGGAGGCGGGAACCACGGAGGCGGTCCGGCGGTCGTCCGCGGCGCTGGAGACGGGAACCACGGAGGCGGTCCGGCGGCCGTCCGTGGCGCTGGAGACGGGAACCACGGAGGCGGTCCGGCGGTCGCCCGCGGCGCCGGAGGTGGCAACGGGGAGTCCCGGGGGCCGCCCACAGACGGCGACGACGAGCCCCCCGAGGCAGGGTCTCGGAGGGAACGCTGAGGGTCTCGGTCTCGGGGGGAACGCTGAGGGTCTCGGTCTCGGGGGGAACGCTGAGGGTCTCGGTCTCGGGGGGAACGCTGAGGGTCTCGGTCTCGGGAGGAACGCTGAGGGTCTCGGTCTCGGGTGGAACGCTGAGGGTCTCGGTCTCGGGTGGAACGCTGGAGGTCAGGGTCTCGGGTGGAACGCTGGAGGTCAGGGTCTCGGCAGGAACGCCGGCTGGAACGCCGGCTGATTCGCCCTCGGGTGCGCCGGCTGGAACGCCGGCTGATTCGCCCTCGGGTGCGCCGGCTGGAACGCCGGCTGATTCGCCCTCGGGTGCGCCGGCTGGAACGCCGGCTGATTCGGCCTCGGGTGCGCCGGCTGGAACGCCGGCTGATTCGGCCTCGGGTGCGCCGGCTGGAACGCCGGCTGATTCGGCCTCGGGTGCGCCGGCTGGAACGCCGGCTGATTCGGCCTCGGGTGCGCCGGCTGGAACGCCGGCTGATTCGGCCTCGGGTGCGCCGGCTGGAACGCCGGCTGATTCGGCCTCGGGTGCGCCGGCTGGAACGCCGGCTGATTCGGCCTCGGGTGCGCCGGCTGGAACGCCGGCTGATTCGGCCTCGGGTGCGCCGGCTGGAACGCCGGCTGATTCGGCCTCGGGTGCGCCGGCTGGAACGCCGGCTGATTCGGCCTCGGGTGCGCCGGCTGGAACGCCGGCTGATTCGGCCTCGGGTGCGCCGGCTGGAACGCCGGCTGATTCGGCCTCGGGTGCGCCGGCTGGAACGCCGGCTGATTCGGCCTCCGGTGCGCCGGCAGGAACGCCGGCTGGAACGGCCTCCGGTGCGCCGGCAGGAACGCCGGCTGGAACGGCCTCCGGTGCGCCGGCAGGAACGCCGGCTGGAACGGCCTCCGGTGCGCCGGCAGGAACGCCGGCTGGAACGGCCTCCGGTGCGCCGGCAGGAACGCCGGCTGGAACGGCCTCCGGTGCGCCGGCAGGAACGCCGGCTGGAACGGCCTCCGGTGCGCCGGCAGGAACGCCGGCTGGAACGGCCTCCGGTGCGCCGGCAGGAACGCCGGCTGGAACGGTCTCCGGTGCGCCGGCAGGAACGCCGGCTGGAACGGCCTCCGGTGCGCCGGCTGCGCCGGTTGGGGGTGCTGGTCCCGGAGCTGGAGCTGGATCTGGGCTGGCTTTGAAACTGTGCGGATTGGGAGGCAGAGGGTTACCTCTCAGCACGGCAGCCGCCGTCAGGCACTCCCTCTCTGCCTCCTGTTGCAACTCCGCCAGCCCCAGATGCGGAAGTCGCGGGATCCATTCGTCCAGCATAATCACCAAGCGTGTGGCTATATTCAGGCGGTGACGGGCAGAGTATGGCCTTGCCACCTCTTCGACATAGTCCTTTATGGTTTTCCGCAAGCCCCCTGGGTCCATGATGTAATTAGCGTGCCTCACCGTACTTTTGGTCGGGTCCTTCTGTCAGGAAGTGCGGGTGGTGAGAGTGGTGAGGCAGATGCAGCGGACCCAGGTATGATGAATATGATGTTTTAATGAAAATAACTTAGTCCAAACAACGAGCAGGAGTAACACACACTGAACACGAAGAGACTAAACATTGACGACACAGAAGCTAACATTGACGAGGACCCGACGAGGAACAAAGGACACAGGTGGAGTTAAATACACGGGAGGGTAATCATAGAAACGAGACACACCTGGGAACAATCAAGGGGAGGACAGGACAACGAAGAGACTTAAGGGGACAGAAAACTCTAAATAAACACAGAAAGACACAGATCATGACAAAATCTAAATCTAAATATTACATAAATGTTTTCTCAGAAACAGGAGGGAATAGTAAGACGATCTGGAAACAGTTAAAGAGTTTACTGAATCCCAATGCACATACTAATTACAAATATGAACTTGCAGTAGCAAGAAAAATCATAAATGATCCTGCTCAGCTAGCAACAATGTTTAATGTTTTTTTTCTCTCTTCAGTTAACGACTTGGCATCAAAGTTCCTACCAGCTCCAATGGATATACAGGGTACAAAACCATCCAAAAAGTGTTCTGATTTGTTTGAGATAAAGGAAATTCATTACTCTGACGTTCAAAAAGCTATCCATATCTTAAGCAATTCTTACGCAAAGGACATGTGTAATTTAGACACTATGTTTTTTTTTAAAAAAATACAGCAATATTTTAGTAGAACCTTTAACTCACATAGTTAATATTTCCATCAGAACAGGGCAATTTCCCATTGCATGGAAAAAAGCTTTGGTGAAACCGATTTCTAAAACAGGAAGTCCCCCAATAAGTCTTGTTCCAGTCATGTCAAAAGTGCTGGAGAAAATTATTCTAGAACAACTACTATTGTATTTCAAAAGTATCAATCTTCTGCATCCTCTTTGGTTTGGCTTCAGACATAATCATTCCACAGAGACTGCTATAAGTCTGCTGCTTGAAAAGATTAAACAATCACTTGACAGGGGACAAATCACTGGTACAGTTTTCCTTAACTTGAAAAAGGCTTTTGATATGTGAGTCACAATTTACTGATCTCAAGGCTTTCATTATTTAATTTCTCAGGATGGTCATTGTCTTGGTTTCAATCATTTTTGAAAGATTGTGAACAATGTGTTGTCATTAATAATAGTAAATCTGTCTTCTGCTAAATTGTAACAGGGATTCCATAAGGAACTATCTTAGGTGCGGTCCTTTTAAGTTTGTATGTTAACAGTCTTTCTGAAATTTGTCCTGAAGTTAACCTTCTAATGTATGCTGATGACACCATTGTTTACACATCGGACAAAAGCAGTATTGTAGTCAGTGAAAAACTTCAGAACAGCCTGCAGATATTAACATCATGGCTAAAGGATTCTTGATTAACACTCAATACAAAGAAAACAAAGTGCATTTGCTTTTCAAATCAAGAAAGCATCATTACAGTCCTTGAATATCCAGATCAATGGGGACTCTATCGAACAAGTATCACGAGAAAAATATTTAGGAATAATTCTGGATGCTCAGTTAAATTTTAGGAGCCATGTTGATAAAATCAGCAAAACTGTTAGATGAAATATAAACTGTTATAAAATTATTAGAAATTGTTAAACACTTTCACTGTGCAGAGATGTTTTTGAACTCAATGATCGTCTCACATTTTCCCTATAGAGCTACTAGTCTTTCTCAGACTAGTCAAACTATACTCAAACCATTAGCAAGTCTCTATAGTCGGGCTTTAAAGGCCAATCAGATTCCATCATTGTCATATTCTGGCTATATTTGGCATTTTGGACTTTCCTAATTTTATAAATTACACAATGAACACTTCATTGTGCACCTACACAATGAAGTGATTGCATACAGAGACTGCAGGGCAATAGCAGATCTACTAGAGCGGCTTTAGATGGAAATTGTAAGGTCCCCTTTCAAAGAACCACTTTTGCTCAAAGTGCTCTGTATGTGAGAGGATCTGCAGTTTGGAACTCACTTCCTGTTGATTTGAAGTCCGTAACCAGTTTTAGTATGTTCAAAAACACAAACAAAACTCTGGTTATGTCAAAAACAGAACTGTATCCATTTTTGATGTTGTATGTTTCATTGTTTGTCTGTAGATGTTGTCAACATTATGTTGTGTTACTTTAAATGATTATCACTTAAATTTTTTTAGAGGTACTGTTTAAAAGCCTATCTAGGGACAAATACTGTGAATTAGCTGTTGCTATTGCACTATGAGGCAAACATGGGACTGCTGTTTTGTTCAGTTTATCTATGTCGATGTGTGTTTGTCCCTATCAAATAAACGTAATAATAGTAATACCGTATACGTATATTGCGCATTACTACTTTTATGCTTAGGTTTGTTGCATCTACAGACACTTTGGACAATCTTCCCAGAGAATGTCACGCTACTTCATATGTGTTTTGAGTCATTTTTGGTCAGGGGAAGAGTTGGCTCAGCGTGTCTCATTGAACAACTAATAGCTACCAGCTCAAGCTCCCACCTGACGATTTGCTTTCATGAGAAATTATGCCTAAGACAGTCAATAATCACACTGGATTAACCAAACTTTAGACACTTTTTTCTGCTGTTCTCAAATGATGATTTAATTTAGGAAGTGAACAAAGTTAATTGAAGAAGTGATCGCCCAATTGGTAAGTCTTTAATTATTGATATATGACCAAATCTTTTAGAGAAGCAACGTGAATTTTCTCAGCCACAAACCTGTCAAACCTGTAGAGTCAAAAAACCACTCCGGTAGAATCTGTTTGACAATGTGAAGTAGTCTGAAACATTGAAAAAAGCAACACATATCCAGATCTAAAGGAATTAAAGATCCCGGGTCTCATGTAGAAAAAAGTGTGTAGCTTTCACTCTAAAAATTAGCGTACAAACAAATTTAGAAAAGTATGCCACATAAAAACATTCAGATGTATAAAACTGTGTGCACGCACATGGCTGCACACCTTTCCTTTATAAATCCCAATTTGCGGGAAATAGATTGCAGCTGCTGGTCTTTTTCTTGTTCTGCCCCAAGTTCTCCTCATGTTCTCCCTGCCTGTTTTTTTTTCTATGGATTTTTGTTTTTGAAGTGGCTTCCTTTGATATTTTAGTAAGTTTGCTTCTCCATATGCTTTTATTAAATCTTCAAATTCATTGGCCACCTCCATCTCCTGCATTTCGTTCCTACATCACCATCCACACAGCATGACACCATCAACAACATGTCCCAGCAGATCAATATATTCTCTGAACACACATTCCCTATAAATCCTTCAATTGCCAATGTTCTCCATCACTTCTCAAGAGTTCCATGATTGCACAGTACTTCTTTGAGCAGCTACTTATATACTCATGATTTTCTACATACCTTGGGCACTTTAAGAATAATCAAAACTGACCTGATTGGAGTTAATCTGCTGATCCAACCCCATTTTCTTTTTCTGTGAGAATGAAATTACCTCACAAAACAAATGCATGCATCACGTGCTGTGGCGGCGCACAGACCAATTACATCTTTATGACACAAAATCTGAGGAAATTTACTATTTACATTTGAGTTAGATTTTCCCATCCTTTTATTTCTACTTTATTTATTTTGTATGTGTGTTATGTTTTCCCTGGCGATAAATTGTATGCATGCACTTGCATTTTTGTATTGACCTCACATTGTAATAATGGATTCTATTAAAGGTATGCATATTATTCACTTGAACATTAGGAGTCTGTTATTTAAAACTGACTTATTAAAAGCTTGATTTACTTATAATAAACCCCAGGCAATTACTCTTTCTAAAACTTAGCGACATGTTAAAAATGTGTTGAATAAAAACATTTCCTTATTCTTTGTACTGATTTTACCAACAATCTATAAATCAGAACTGATTTAAATTAAATTTTGAGCAATTCATCTTTCCAAGTGAAGACACAAGAAGCAGTGTTGTGGGGCTGTATATTGTGTCTTGGAAGGTAAAGGTAAAAGATAAAGGTAATTTTATTTATATGGCACATTTTCAGCAACAAGGCAATACAAAGTGGAAGAGAACTGGCAATCTGGATTGAAGGGCCTAGCCTCTAAATTAGGGCACTGCAGTGGTGATCCAAAGAGCGAGCATTGTTCTGCTCAGGGTCACTTCAACCTGACCCACATGAAACACATGTTGACCAGGGATTGATTAGTTTGTGGTCTGATGCCCAATGCTGATACAATGTTTTTTCTGTAATTACTTGTGATAATTGAAATTTATTTTTGACCCATGGGTCATTGTGTTGACATCGGAAACCAAATGGTTTCCAATGTCAACACTGGATGAGAAAATACAAAATTTATCATTTTAACCCTGACCTGATGGTATATCACTGTAGACAAAAACTGATTCTCCACAGACATGTAACACATTTCCAAGACATTTTAGATTTATTTTTCCATTTTTTTAGTCCATGGTGGAGGAGTTTGAGCCTCTACGCCAGCTGCTGTGTCTTCTATTCTGCTACTGATTAACTAGTCGACTGTTTCTGGGTCTGCTTGAGCTAAGCTGTTGTACAAACCATGCACATACACAGACTGCACTATTTTTGCTGTTGTGAATCAGTGTTTTGGCTTATTTAATTATTTAGAATTGTAATTAACAATTCATTATTAATTAAAATATTAATAAAATAATATGTAATACTTATTAAAATAAAATAATAATATATAATAATTTTTTTAGCTTAATCAGGGCACCATCCAGTACTTCTGGAATAATAAGTCAAACTCAGTCTCCCTTCAAGCTTGCAGCAGCCCAGATAATGGAACAGTCTTACTTTGAGTCAATCGGTCAGTCGAGTCAAAGCAATGTCTAGAAGTAAAAAAAAAATGATGATGAAAAGGGAAAAAACTAAGGAGGCACCTTCTCGTCGACGGATGTAGAGGCCTGGTTCAGAGGTCTCTGAAAATAGGCATCAAAATGGTTTTGTACATCTAAAGAACTGAGGTGGATGCATGGCCAGCTTCTTTAAAGTTCTCCAGTGAACCCTTTGAAGATTTTAAAAGTCCTCTTTTCTGGCCAGGTTCTTCTAAGCTGCACAGAGCTGTTTGGAGGCTGGCTCCAAAGGTGCAACTTTTTATGTTCTGGGGATCAGTTCTTATCAGAGTTATTTTGCAGGATGGGAACTTTGGCAGTGATGTCTCCAACACAAGAAATGCTGAGAAGTGCAGTTCAGCTGTTATGTGAACAACAATGGATTACCACAACATTTAAGCTAAAAAATTTTAGCTTAATTTACCTCCCAGGTAGATTTCAGCTTAAGTAAATGTTATACATTTTACTGACGTTTTTCACTCAAGAAAGCAATATTGCTGTCGAGCGGCCCAGTCAGAGACCAGACTCGAAGTTGATAGAGAATCTGTGGAGGATGCTACAAATTAGGGAGATGTAAGGAGACCTCCCAATGTTAAAGACCTGGGGCCAGTGACTGATATGGGCGACATAAGCAACAGCGGCGCCCCTCATTCATGGTATTATGCCAGATAATAAATACAGCTGCGAATCTGTTGCAAGACTGGAAGATTAATGTTCACAGATGTTGTCCATCCAGTCAGACCGGCCTTGAGCAGTTTTACAATGAAGAATGGACAGTGTGATGGACCGAGTTAAAAACAGGAGGAGTCACAGGACATATTAGAAAAATAGAGTTTTTTATTTTTAACCCAAAGATTATAAATAACAAAAGATAAACTGAGCTCATAAAAGAGGTCAAAGAAACAAAACTGAACTCAGGCAAAAAATGTAAACAAACTGGCTGCACAAACAAACATAACTGACCTAACAAAGAAATGACACACAGGGGTTTATATACTGGCTGATCAGACCAATTAAGACACAATAGGGGTAACTAAACAGAATACAATTACAAATAACACAAAAACAAATAACAGTACAGCTAAGTGTAGCTAAACTAAAGACCCAAAACTGAAAATCAAAAATATTAAACTTTAAATACTATTATTTACTTAAATAGAAAACTTACCTAAACAAAGAAACTACAAATTCCCCCTGCCAGCAGGAACTAGTGGTGCAGTCCAATCAGCATTTAAGCCTGTTGAGCCCTGGCCCCCATCTTTTGTCTGGCAACTCCGAGGCAGGTAAGTACCGGTGGGAAAACATACAGAGTTAATCTTAAGCAAACAAAATTAACTTTAAGTTGATATAAATACATATGCTAACTAAATGTGTGCACTGACAAATAGAACAAATGCATTCAAATCAACTAATAAATGTTTATTGAAACTAAAGTGTTGTTATGTTTATATGAAAAAATAAACTGTGCTTAAAAAAAGAGTTACTGACATCAGAGTGTGGTCATGGATTTGGCCATCACAGACAGAAATGTCCCCAAAAGGGAAATTAAATATTATTGTAGCTAGGCCTGTGACAATAAACGGTAAATCATTTAATCACATGATAAATGAAAAGAAACTCAATAATTTTCATTTGCTTGATTTATCGTTTTTATCTTTTCTCTCTCTTTTTACCAAAAACTGATTGATACAAGTTATCAATCTGGGGTTTTGGTCTCAACTGTCCATTTTTTTAAAATATAATTTTGTTTACATAGACTAAATAGTTCATTTTATTTGTTGTTTCTGTTTTATTTTGGATATTTCAAATATCTTCCAGTTCCCGTGTTTAAATGTTCATTATAATTTTAAGTTTACTGATCTTTGAGAATGTGCTCTTGCATTATTACACCATTGAGAAAATGAGAAAATAATTTTTGTATTTTCTCATTTTCAACCTAATGCTTGGAAATGATCTCAAAACAACATTATCACAATAAGTTCTGGGACAATTTATCATCCAGCAAAATTTATCATGACAAGCCTAGTTGCAGCTCATGTTAACCTCACTTTTCAGCTTTTTATGTATATACTATAAGGAGAAAAAAGTTTTGTATCATTTGCCTTCTACGTAATCATGATGAACTGTTTGGTGTCCGCCACATAAGATCCCAATGAAACACATTAAAGGTTGTGATTATAATATAAGAAAATGTGACAAAAGTGTTAAAAATGCTTTTCTTATGTAGTATCAGACACAGTGAAGCACTTCCAATTAGTTCCTTTATGCCACTTGTCCAAACTTGTCTGAACATGCTGCAAAGTGTTGTGTCCTTGAATAATACTGCTTGCAGAACCAGGGTGTTGTTTTGTCTGTTCCTTGCAAAAATATATTTTTTTCTTTGTTCAGGCTCTTCATAGTTGAGCTCACTGAGCATTAAAGGAACATTTTCCCTCAGTTTTCTTCTGTGACTAAACCATCACTGAGATCCATTTCACAACAAGAAAACTCAGAGGTAGAAAAAGACAAATATCTGTTCTCAGCAATCCTTTTCTCAGTAATTCGATATGTAGAGTGCTGAAAAAAGCTTACATACTGATTGGTTTTGTTTTAGATTTTTTATCACTCTTTAACATTTCAGGCTATACAAATATGTACAAACAGCTGTAAAGGAAGTAAGCTATCTAAACCAACGTGGGCCTATATGTAATTGCACTCTTTTTTTAGAGTTAAACCCACAATTATTCATACACCTGTCAGGTTTAGGGTTAAGGCAATCTTTTAATTTGACCAGCATGTTTCTCCTGGAAGCAATATTAATGTTGTGGAGCAGCCCCGCTACAGTGCTGACTTGAATCTGATAGAGAATATGAGGAAGCTTTAGATTAGGGTGATGGTAAGGAGTCCTTCCAACCTCAGTAACCTTGATCTCATAACCAACAATACATTATTAACAGTGACTGTTTTTAATAGTTTGAGAGGTATCATTAAATATATGTATATTACCAATATATAATTACCAATAATAATTAATTACCACTAAATATTGCTCTTTATGTACTGTATTTTGAGTGATGTCTTTCTAACTTCCTCATTTCCATAGTTTTGGGTGATTAAACAATTACTTCTTGACTAAATGAAAATATTTTTAAATATAAATCTGTCAGGGAAGACCATCAGAAAAAACAACTTTCAGGAAGTTTTATTCAAACCTTTTTTGAGGAATTTTTCAAAGGACACATTTTACTCCACAAAGACAATTCCTGGCCTTTGGTCGTCTCAAAAATATATACTGTATTTGCATTGATGTGTTGTAACCCTCAGGTTTTGGTCATTTATGACAACTTACAAGCTAATGAAATATTGAAAATATATTTGTCTAAACCAATAACATATTAATGGAAACTTACAGATGTTGATGTCATCAGTGAACCATTGAGGCTGCTCAATGGTATCACCATGTCAATGTAGCATTTGTGTTAAGATATATTTAATGTAGGGTATAATTTTCACATATTCTCCTCCATTCACAAAATGGATACAGTCTGGTGTAGCCCTATAAATCTTAAACAAGATTTATACTATCTTGTTTAGGAAACAAGATAGTATAAATCAGTTTTTACTTTATCTGCCAACTTCTATCTTCATTCTTCTCTTACTCCTCACTCCACTGCTGTTCTGCTCCCCAGTGAGGTCGTGTCCTGCTTAAATTACTGCAATTCCCTTCTTTCTGGACTACCACAGAAAACCCTCCATAAATTACAATTGGTTTAAACTTCAATCCACTAAATTACACCTATTTTACAACAGTTCCAATGGTTTTCAATCCTATATTGCATCAACTACACTACACGAAACAATTTTGGAGGATTGTAAATACAATGTAATTCATATAAGACTATATTAATATATTAGACATCAAATAAACTTTATTATAATGGCAAAATACTATTAACACTATTTACTGTCTAACAGTAGTAGACAGTAAAAATCGCAACATAACAAAATATCATAATATTTATCCAAATGTGCACGATGTGATGTATACATCACATCGTGCATATGTGTCAGGAAATGCATATCTGGTCTACACTGGTGATCAAAGTGTTACCGATTGTAAGTGTCAATAAAATAGTTTATTTCTTGAAAAAATGTATGTTTATTTCTAAAAGACAGAATAATGTATTTTAAGTTGTTTGGTTCACGTTTTAAGATTTGTGTTAAATGATTGTATTTTAGTTCGTGTCAAATTATTTTTTGTCGAACGTTATCGCGAGATTTGTGTGCATGTGTGAGGCTGCGGCACTTAAATAAGCATAGAAGCAGAAGCCTGTGCCAGAGCTATGTGTAGCAGCCTCATGTCCTGTTGTCAAGGTGTTTTGTAGTTATGTTTGTAATGTTTTGTGAATTTATTGGTTATGGTGTTTTAATGTTGTTTTAATTACTTAATATTTTGGTTTAGAGTGAACAACGACAAATTAATCGTTAAAGACCTCTGAAGTGGCAGGCGGCCACGAGGTAACCTTTGTCAAAGCACGTGTCAAGTGTCTGTCTGTGAATGTATCTATGTCTAAAGCTTTGTCTTTTATTTCTGTAGTTTTCACTGCATTTAATAAAGAGCCCGTCTTAAGAAAGCCGTGCCAGAGTTGTCACTTTGGAGCTACAGTGAAAACTCGCCCAGCCAGCGCCTGTAGGAAGCTCATTAAGAAGACGGCAGCTGCAGTGAGTGACGGTACCGTGGTGTAACACAAGAGGGTGCCATTTGACAAGCTCACCGTTCACAAGAAGTCAAGCACAGCAGCAACAACCTTGTACAACTGAAGTAAGGTGGAAATTAAGAAAGGACAGTGTTAAGAGTAAAATAAGGGTGGTTTAAGTGATGTTTAAAGCCACAATAAGTTTCTATAACATTTGTCAAAAGGTTACTTATTTTCTACTGAACTTCGAAGTGATGTGTTGTTGTTAAGAAAAGAGTGTTGTGTATTTATCTTGAGGTCAAATTAATTGTGAAGTTAACAAAGTTCTTTAAGTTGAAATACATCTGTATTAAGAGTGAAGCTCATTACAGGTATAGTAAAAAGTAATATTCAAGTCACCTAAGTTAGAATTTGTAAGGAGTGTTTTGCAACATTTCCAGTTTACTAAAACTTGCAAATATGTTTTGCCACAGTGTTGTGTGTGTGATGCTCGTTCCATGTTTTCTGTTAAAGTTTCATGCAACCATGTGACTGCTTCCTAATCCAGCTGTCAGTATGATTTCAATTCTTTGCTCTTTTGTCAAACGCATCTTCTTGGGTATCTGAAATATAAAAGAAATATACATTTTACATTCTCCTACACTGGCTGTAAAAACTACAGAATGAAAATACAGAATGGTTGATGGGTTTTGAAAATACAGTTCTTTACTGTGATCTGAAATGCGCATGGAAAGTATATGGGACGTGATTGGACCGTTGGATCACGTGCGGAAATTTACAGCTGTACTGTAAATTTTTAATGTACAGTTGCATTGTGGGATTTTTAACGGCTGGAGGCGGCTAGAGGGCGGGCCAACAATGACTTTCACCAGGTAAGTACTTTTTAAAAAACATTGTATTGCAGTTTTGTGTTTGTGTACGAAAATATATTTTATGTGGTTATATTGAGCTACTCTCGCTTGTTTGCTAAAGCTAACTTTGGTTATTTCTCAGCTAGCATTATGTGCAACACAAATGCACAGGTTGTTTTCTCTGTACCACGTCCTCTCCGTATATGGACTCATCACTATTCATGATGCATCCCACTACTGCTGTGTCGTCGGCAAACTTCACTATATGACAGCTGGGATTAGTTAGATCAGTACATTATTGCGAGTTAAATGCAAAGCCTATTTCAAGGGAATGCAAAAGCATTGTGAGAAAACTCAACAGTTAAAAAAAATCCTCCATGTCCCCTAAGGGGCTCTGTACCTATCACATAAAGTTAACAAATACAAATCAATACTGTATTTAAAATTGTCCCTGCTTTTTGTTTTTACACCCTTAATGTCATGGACGAACAGGCCGACAAGACAGATCACACCATGAAGGTACTTGTGGTTCATAATCCTACGGCTGAGGTGGATCCCTCCGTGTTCATCTGGTCAACAGACTGGTCTGGAGACATAACAGTGAAGCTGTCTATAAGAAGGGACAGAACAGACTGGACTTCTTGTCATCTGTTGAGGCAGCAGCATCAGAGTCAGGGAGCTAAAAAGCTTCAACAATTGAAGGCTGATTCTGTTTGTTTCTCTTCTTGGGACGACTGTGGAACCTCTGGAGATCATGATGCAAAAAAGGATTCTTAAAAAAAATCAAGAAAATTATGGACAACCCTGACCATCCTCTTCATGAGACTGACTTGGGAAAACAGTGTTTTCAGCCAGAAGCTTCTTCAAATTTGCTGTAATACAGACCGCTACAGGAGATCTTTCCTTCCTAAACCCATCACTAACTACAATAACTATTTAATTAAATGAGTTGCAACAACATTTAAATTTCTTTATTGGATCAATAAAGTATTTTTGAATTGAACTTAATTGATCCAGCAGAAATATCAGTTGTGATTGAGGGAAATGGAAACTTGTGTAGAATCCGAACCAAAGATTTTTTATTTTTTTGATTGCCAATGATTGCGTAGCACTGTAAAAAAACTGTTCAAGAGATATGTATCTTTACAATTATTTTACTTACTAAAATGTGGCAGGTTAAAGCTGCGTGAAATTTAGCATGTATAATTATTTATGATGTTTATTTGTTAAGCATGTAGTTTATTAAATAAAGGTTGGTCTGACCTTGTATTGCTTTTCTATGTAACTTTTCAAGTCAGTAACAGTAAATTATCTTTATTAATAAATAGGTACAATTATTAACTACATTAACAATGAAGAATAAGGAAAACTATTACTCAGATTTTTAAGGTAATTTGATTTGAAATATTACCAGAAATGTTAGATAGATTTGACCAAATTTCCTTTAGTGTTTCAGAGCTGTTGGCATAGTAGATACTCTTTACAAAAATGTTTTGGTCAAATTTACCCAAGCGGATTGTTTGCAAATCTTTTTATGGATAAATACTATAAGTTGTATTTTACAGTGTAGAAACTACTCCTCCTTACCTTCAAAGCTGTCCACAACCCTCACTCCTCCATATTTTTTGGATTTCCTTCACATTGCTACACCTGCCCCCACCCTCAGATCCTCTTCTTGTATCATCACATTCATTTTTGTAGTTATTTTTATTGTGTCTATTATATTGTGTTTTTATGTTAAATGATGTAAGGTGACATTGGGTGTTAGAAAACGTGCCAATAAAATGTATTGTTATTTATTATCATTTTAGTTGAGCATAGTTAAGATGAATTAGAATTAATATGACAAAGTTGATGAGTTACTAGGTGAAAGTGGCTAAAAAAGTTTTCTCTCAAATAGAGAGAATAAAAGCTATATCATTTACTCTATTTCACATTTTTTTCTGTTTCTGCTACAGGATTTATGTCCAGCAGAACATGTAGAGCAACGAGCTGCAAAGTCATACAGATCAATAAAGGCATCATCATCCGCTCAGCATGGCGTCTTCCCCTGGGTTAAGTGTTGACCCTTTACTCGTGCTTCAGCTCCACGACGAGGACTACAGCAAAGCTTCAGAGAGGCCGACCTCACCAGTACTTCTCCCTACTATGTACAGTCCTCCAATGGGCATAGAGAGCCACACCGTTTGCATACCCTCTCCATACACAGACAGTAGTCATGACTACCATGGACATCCTCCCTTAACTTTCTACAGTCCTTCGGTGCTGAGCTATACCAGAGCACCTATCACTGACAGCCCACCATCCATGTGTCCCCCTATGAGTCCCCCTTCCTTTTGGCCCTCTCACAATCACCACAGCATACCTTCTTTGACTCTGCACTGCACCCAACCTCTTGTCTACAATGAACCAAACCCACAAGGACCCTGGCTTGAGTCAAAATCCCATGGCATGAACCCCAACAGGTAGGATGAAAAAAATACACTGATTAATGGTGTAATATTGGATGGATTTGTTTTTGAAAGTGTTTGACACAAATGCTGAGTTGTCTTAAACCTGAACCCATAAAGAACCTAGACATCTAGAAATAAAGTGAGGAATTCTGCATTCTGCTGTACAACTTTAAAAATGGTGATTTAGTTTCTCTATTATATTCAATAAAATGGGTTTTGAATATATCTCCACTTCCCACTTTTAGTCTCAAAAGAATAATTTACTATCCACATTAAAATATGGACCACTTTGTGCTGGTCTATAGCATACTGTATATAAAATTTGTTGACTTTAATGGGTAGAAATGGTTTTGCAAAGTAATGTAATCAGTCATTACATATATCAGACAACATGACCACTGCAATGGTGATTTCATATGTACCAATGATATATGCAGTTTCTCAGGTAATAGAGTTTGGTGGAGGATAAATCACCAAGGAATGATGAGGCAAAAGTCCATGATGTCAAGTTGTCCTTTTCACTGAGTCTGTGCTTCTTCCTGCAGCTCTGTCATCAGCTGTGACAAGCTGCAGAGGAAGAAATCAGAAGAAGCAGGAGAAGGAATAAAGTCCTCTGCATGTTCATCTGCTGTAGGGAAAGCTGACATGCACTTCTGCGCTGTCTGCCATGACTATGCCTCTGGGTACCACTACGGTGTGTGGTCATGTGAAGGTTGCAAAGCTTTTTTCAAGAGAAGTATTCAGGGTATTAACTCTTTCTGAACCTCCTGTCTATGAATTTATTTGCTTTCTAACTATAAAAAAGACTTTATCAGGTCTTGTTCCTCTTTTCCCAGGACACAATGACTACATTTGCCCTGCCACAAATCAATGCACTATTGACAAGAACCGACGTAAAAGCTGCCAGGCCTGCCGCTTACGGAAATGCTACGAAGTAGGCATGATGAAGTGTGGTAAGCATAATTTTACTAATATTCTTTTCATTTTGCCATCTTGCGGTAGTGTTAACATTTGTGTTAAAGAGGCTTAAGGAGTACAATATCAGGCTTGGTGATTCTATATCTACAAACTCAGTATGTTATAAAGTTCTACAGGAACATGATATTGATTCTTTCATCTAATGACATCAGCTACACAACTCAGGACATTTATTTACGTGGATATTTTGGGGCCTTTTTGGGTAATTGGCATGTGGAAACCTATTGTTGAAAGAATGCCACTACACTGTAGGAACGCTTTTCCTCATGAATGAAGCTCTGAACAACTATCACAACCACTGAAGACACAGATCTAACGCACATTTATAACGCCATTAATTCAAACTGAGGAGTCTGTTCCTCTTCAGGCCAGTGTGCCATGATGTGAAGTCGAGCAGCTGACATTTTTTTTCGCAAATATGACCTTCTTTTAAAATATATATTTGCTAGATTAAAGGAGAAGCATTTCCCTTGCCCCACTACATTATTTAGGTGTGAGGCGTGAACGCTGCAGCTATCGAGGGACCCGACATCGTCGTAGTGGACTCCACCTTCGAGATGCAGCAGGCAGGAGTTTGGTAAGGGTCGGGATGGCTCCGCAGGTTCAGCGCCTCCCCCCGATGGAACTGTCCCTTCCCCCTCTGGCTCAGCCAAGCCAAGGTAACCAGCCATTCATGAGCCCAGCAGAGTTCATCTCCCGAATCATGGAGGCAGAGCCCCCTGAGATCTACCTCATGGAGGACCTGAAGAAACCTTTCACTCAGGCTAGCATGATGATGTCTCTTACCAACCTGGCGGACAAGGAGCTGGTACTCATGATCAGCTGGGCCAAAAAGATTCCTGGTGAGATGGCTCAAATGTCTTCAGATTATTTACTGCTGCTCGTCTTTAGCTAGATAGAAACTTAAAGGTTTCTAGGTGGAAAATCCTGACTTTATCATTTCACCTCTAACATGGAAGCACATAAAACATTAAGGCTGGAGGCTTCCTTTCCCTGTTTCTTGATCTTTCCATCAAGTTGGCTTTTAGTCCAGATCACTTCACATTTGTATCTTTTTTCTGTTCTGCTTTCATTCTGCTCTGTGTTCTCCCTGTTTCTTTTCTCTCCCCATATTCTCTCTCATCCTCCCCCTCAGTCACAGTTCAGCCCAGCAGGTAGCTTACAAACCAGTGGTTTTGAATAAAAATAATCTTGCCAGAAGTTTTTTTTTTAACTTGATTTGTGTGATTTTGTACCTTCCCTCTGAAGTGAAAATGAGTGCACATTTTCTGCTCTGACAAAGACTAACAGCCAGCTACAAGTGATCTAGGTACTGTCTGTCAAGTAAAATGCAGAACTGTTGTTCAGTTTTTTATTTTTAAATTGTAATTATTTCTTGTTGGTCTCTCCTTGTTTTAAACATTGATGCACTAAGAAAAGTTTAATTGGTTATGAGGAGAGCATAAATTATATGTAGATGTTTCTGCAGTTAACATCAAGTATTCCCTCCCATTAAACTGTTTCCCATTTTGTGATGTAATAACCACAAGTTTCAATGTATTTTATTAGCATTTTATGTGACAGACGAAGACTAAGTAATGCCTCCCTTTCTTCAGGTGTAAAGTAAAAGGAATATGATACATGGTTTTCAGTTTTTTATATAAAGAAATTGTCACTGTTTTCAGGCTCCAAGTGAGAACTTTATAAAACCATGTTCCACCAACATGCTGGTGGGTGGTCAGAGAGCCCAACGGGTGCTGCTGGTGCATGGCAGCATTGCTTCTTGTCAGTGTGCCCCAGAGCAACTGTGGCTTAGTAGCCACACTCAAACCATGGGGCACACTGGATCTTACCACTACCAGCATGTGAATGGGTGAATGACGGGATGTAGTGTGAAGCGCTGTGGGCTCCTCTGAACTTTATGAAAGCGCTATACAAGTACTGGCTATTTGCCATTTGTTTCTAATAGCTTTGATCAGCTGGTAGAGACAAATCTCAAACAAAGAGACTGATATTGCCCAATCTCCTTTGTGAAACAGCTGTAGCTCTGTCTGATTTAACAGAGAGCTTCTATGGGCGTAGAAGTTCAAATGTGGCCACAGTTAAAATACTAGTTCGATTGCAGGATGTCTTCCCTCTTTGTGAACAGCTGTAGATGATTGAATATCTTTTACAGCTAAACAATCTTTGAACTACACCATTTTAACCTATAGCTGACCTGGCTGAATTATAGTGCTGAAAATTTTGAACAAGATTTAAATTCCAAGTACTCTCTCCACAATACTACTTTCAAAGTAGTTCACAGGACTAAATAAAAACCTATTACCTTGCTGCCATGGCCTCTAACTGAACTGCCATTTGTTTTTACCCTGCTGTGGAAACACAATGGTGAAGGTAGACTAAGAAAACAATCCTATTTGAAAAAAGTTGGGAAGCTTAATATTTTTTGCCCAAAAATGCCAACAAATATCACTCAAACCATGAAACCACCACCACCAGTCATTGATACAAGACATAATCTAGGCTTTTGTCTTGTTTAAAGGGGCAGTCTTATGTGTTTTCCAACCACATAGTATATCATTTCATAGCACAATCAAGTAACGCTGTTACCTTCAGTAACAAATGACTTAAAAGAAATTTGATATCTTAAAATTGGGTCTCTCTTTAAGCAGCTCCTCCTCTTTCCAACACTCTGGGTTCAGGAAGTCATCACAACATCGCTTATCTATTTAACCTTTAAAAACATTTTATCAGTGTTGCTCTAAGAAGTAGCTCCTATGATAGGGTGACCAAACGTCCGTATTTCCCGGGACATGTCCGTATTTCACGTCCTGTCCCGGGCGCCCCGGGTTTTTTTTAGAAAGTGAGGAAATGTCCTGTTTTTTAAAATTTCCTTCATTGGACCATTAAATTTACAGGCACTAGGGCACTGCGCACTGCGCTGCGTGTGACGTACGTGCGACGCGTCAGTGCGGGCAATCCTGTTCTTAATCAGAAGATAGATAGCGTGGCTATCAGTACGCCAACAACATGCCAAAGCGCAAATGTATGGAGTTTTCCCGCTTTTAGTGCACCCCCCCCCCCCCCCCCCCCGCTCCAAGGTGTTCTGGTTTTCGCAACCCCCCCCACCACGCTCCACTCCAGGTTGTCCTTGTTTTCCCAAATTAAAATATGGTCACCCTATCCTATGATGAGCTCAGCAGATGTACAGTTCCACCAGGTGTTTGCTAGTTGCTGCTGGCTAGTCTGAAGGACTTGAGTAAGGGCATCACGGGGAGAGCGTAGCTCTGTGAGGTGGAAGCTCAGAAACTTGGAAATTGCAGATTCCAGGAAGAGCTTCTTCACTTATGGAGGCACTAGGTCCACCCAACCATTTTGCACAGCTGAATGGTTGCCATGTAAATTAGAAGATTTCTTAAACATGCATAAAAGAATCAAGGCAACATTCTAGATATATTTTTGATGAGGGAATAACATTGTAACATGATGTAAAGCTTAAAAAAGTCAATTTTACATAATACTGTCCCTTTAGCACAAGGTTCTGACCTTGTCATCTGAATGTTGCTGTTAACATGACTAGTCTTTGTGAATAGTATCATCAAGTCCATGTTAGCTGAGGATGGCAGCTGGGTTGGTGCTCTGCTGCTGTCAATCATCTACTTCAAGGTTTTACATATTGTAGGTTTACAGTTGTTGCTCTGCCAGTGGTTCTTAGAGCCATTGTTGCTCCTCCATAACCTAAAACAGTCACCCATTCCTATGTGATCTTTGACAAGGTATATTTATCTGTACAGCTGCTGGTTACTGCATATTTTCTGTTTGCCAGACCATTATCTGTAAACAGATAAAGATGAAAGATAGTTGTTGTGAAAATCTGCTGAAGGAGATCAGCAGGTTATTAAATCCTCTGACCTGGAACCAATGACCACTCCATGTTGAATGTCAACTAAATCCACCTTCTTCATTCATATGCTCACTTTGAACTTCAGCAAGTGGTCTTGAAATCATCTGCCTGATTTCAACCATGTTATTGGTTATCAGAGGTTGTATACTGTATCTGTATGTACAGTTGAGGTAAAAATAAATAAAAATGTTGAGGTTTTTCAAAAATTTCTCAAGCACTGTTAAACAGATCCATCTTCTTCCACTTATCTGGGGTCTGATTGAAGCAGGAAGGCCAGATATCTCTCTTCCCAGCCACTTGGGCCAGCTCCTTTGGGGCCAGTGGCACTTTTACAAAAATCCTAGTTTTTTATTTTGGACGCACTTTGCACACAAAAACCAAATTATTTCACAAAAGCTACCCAGGTCAAAATAATAGCTGACAATAAATAATGAACTTAATGTCACCGTAATAACTGACATTTTTATTGAACAATTCAAACCACTGCTTTGAGCACACATAACAAAGTGTGCTTTCACTTTGTTATGATCACCGTTTGTAATCAATAAATCAAGGTAAATCTAAGGTTTGTGCTATACTTTATACGCAGTATAAAATTCCCATTGACTATGTTCAAACTACAGGCTTTAATATTAGGTTCTGATTTTTTGTGAAATTCAAATATTTTTGCATGTTTGTTCACATAATATACATTCACCAGCCTCTTTATTAGGTAGACTTTGATGGTACTGGGTTGGATCCCCTTTTGTCTTCAGAACTGCCTTAATCCTTGGTGGCATAGAATCAATAAGGTACTGGAAACATTCCTCAAAGAGTCTGGTCCATATTGACATTATAGCATCATGCAGTTGCTGCAGATTTCTTGGCTGCACATCCATGATGCAAATCTCCACATCCCAAAGGTACTCTATTGGATTGAGATCTGGTGACTGTGGAGGCCATTTAAGTACAGTGAACTCATTGTCGTGTTTGAGAAACAAGTCCAAGATAATTCACACTTTGACATGACATGTTATCCTGCTGGAAGTAGCCATCAGAAAATGGGTACACTGTGGTTATAAAGGGATGGTTATGGTCAGCAACAATAATCAAATAGGCTGTGGTGTCGACACGATGCTCAATTGGCACTAATGGGCCCAAAGTGGGCCAGGAAAATATCCCCCAAACCATTGCACCACCACCTGAACTGTTTGTACAAGGCAGGATGGATCCATGCTTTCATGTTGTTGACACCAAATTCTGATCCTACCATTCGAATGTCGCAGCAGAATTCGAGACTCATCAGAGCAGGCAACAGTTTTCCAATCTACTATTGTCCAATTTTGGTGAGCCTGCACGAATTGTAGCCTCAGTTTCCTGTTCTTGACTGACAGGAGTGGCACCCAGTGTGGTCTTCTGCTGCTGTAGCCCATCCGCCTCAAGGTTTGACATGTTATGCATTCAGACATGCTCTTCTGCATACCTGGATTGTAATGAGCGGTTATTTGAGTTACTGTTGCCGTTCTATCAGTACGACCATTCTGACCATTCTTCTCTGACCATTCTCCTCTGACCTTTGGCATCAACAAGGCATTTGTGCCCACAGAATTGCCGCTCACTGCATATTTTCTCTTTTTCGAACCATTCTCTCTGAACCCTAGAGATGGTTATGTGTGAAAATCCCAGTAGATCAGCAGTTTCTGAAATACTCAGACCAGCCCGTATTCAGCCATGCCATGTTCAAAGTCACTAAAATCACCTTCCTTCTGTTCTGATGCTTGGTTTGAACTGCAGCAGTCTTGGCCATGGCTACATGCCTAAATGCATTGAGTTGCTGCCATGTGACTGACTGATATAACAATTGCATCAATGAGCAGTTGGACAGGTGTACCTAATAAAGTGGCCGGTGAGTGTATGTGACTTGAACATGATATCCTGTGTGAACTGCGAACAACCTAAAAAATGTTGAAGAAGAGCATGTGCACACAGTAATGTCACATATTGCAAGCACGCTCAGTGTTTGCTGAAATAAACATGGACGCTTATGGTGGAGCATATCCTACAGTGGCCGACAGGTGCAAACACGCAACAAACAAGTCAAAAACAAATGCAACAAAGAAGAGATGCAAACAAAAAAATCTCCTTCCGTCGTTTGCTGTATTTCATTTGTGGTTATAGTCTTTTTTGTTTGCATCTCTTTTTTGTTGAATTTGTTCTCCACTTGTTTGCTGTGCGTTTGCACCTGTTGGCCATCCTATGATTTTAAAACTGTTGTCTGACTGGAGCCAGGACATTAACAGCTTAATCTGCATTATCATTGTTGTTTTCCTTCCTTCTTGCACATATCAAGACGCAGGTCACATTTGAAGAGATTAAGGGTTTCATGTATAAAAGAGTTCTTTTCATAGTAATAAAATTGGCGCATAGACAAATTTAGAAAAGTGCGGCACACAAAAAAATTCTGATGTATAAAGCCCTGCATATACCTGCGCATGTTTCCTTTATGAATTCCAATTTTTCGAAATAGAGGGCAGCTGCTGGTCCGCTATGTCGCCACCCTTAAATAGGTGACATGTTAAATTAGCATAAATACCTCGCATGACTGCCACTACATGAAGCAATAACTATGGCAACGGTTCTTGCTTGTAGCATTAGAAATGCTTATCATAATAATTCTTATATATTTTATTTCAAAGTTGCTTTTAAGGTACCCAAGGTTACCTCACAAAAAATAAATAAACATAATAAATTTTAAAGGAAAAAAAGAAATTCAAGTGAAAATCCATGTTTGAACCGCAGAGCATTCAAACAACAAGGTGATCAGACACCTTTCCTGTGAATCAGGAATCAGCTGAGATTCATCTTATACAGAATACACATCTTTATAAGATGTGCATAATTTTATACACATGATTTCTTTATCATGTGTATAAGCTGCGCATGATAGAGGAATCATGTGCAACTTATACACATGATTCCTCTATTTAGAACAAACTTCTACATTCCTAACTCACTATAAAGGACTCTGTCACGAAAATGTAGTGTCAAATAAGACAGCCCTGTAAAGAAATGGCTCACACTTTGAAAATTCCTAGTGTAATCCATTACATTGCTTTCATGCGAATGCCATTTGTTATCTTTCTACATAAGCTGTGTCCGATTATCCTTTCTGAAAAGGATTTGATCCAAAATCAGAAATGCTCTGATGCAAATTTTACAGTTTTTCTTGAGTGTTTATTGGAACTTGAGACACAATGACCACAACATGCAAGTCATGTATTATAGAAACGTTTTGCCCATTGTGGGTTTTTTGATTTGTGTGTAGGGTTCTGAAAGTTTGGGGCATGCTTTCCGAAAATGTGTGTAAACAATCTAAAAAAAAGTATTGATTGTACAACATTTTTTCAAACCTTTACTGAAAACTGAAATACTGCATATATTACAGAAAATACTATAAATGTAAACAGAGATATAAGATAAGATAAGATTTATTGTCATGGTCATCAACAGATTACAACAAGATTGAGATTTGCTTGACTTGAATAAAAAAAAACGGAATAAGAAAGTTAACATACTGGTAAAGAACAACATATTTTTGGTTGCTGATTCTAACAGAGACCAACAAGCAGGTAAAGGCCTGCAGTCAAATATAAGAACATTTGGGATGTGGAGTTAAACAGGTGCTTTAGTGGATTCATACTGATATAGGTAGCTTCTACCTGTTCGGTCAGGAACAGGTGTTTTCTGTTTGGTTACCATTAAACAATGGAGTCTGGACTGCTTGAATGACATTTGTGTTTACTGGCAGAAGGGTACGGGTAATGTGTCAAAGTAGTGAGAAATAGTTCATACATTTGAGAGAGTTGTCTTCTGCTCTGCTGAAGCAGTGATGATGACAACTGAGTGGATTCCAGTTCCTTCAAGCAGGTTAAAGTAATTGAGAAAAACTGTAATGTAACCACTCAAAATAAAACTAGGATATTTTTTTCAAAAATTAAAGCTGCATTAGAAAATTGTTGATCTGCTTAACAACACTTGGGGAATTTTTTTTTAAAATCTTACATTTTCTTGGGAGGATAACAATTTTGACCCTAACTATATTTTGAGTTGTTTTAGGTCATAACTGGTCTTTTATTTAATTTTTTTACTTTGCATGATTTTCCACAGGCTTTGTGGAGTTAAGTCTAGCAGACCAAATCCACCTGCTGAAGTGCTGCTGGCTGGAGATCCTGATGCTCGGTCTTATGTGGAGGTCTGTGGATCATCCTGGGAAACTCATCTTCTCTCCAGATTTCAAACTCAGCAGGTCAGAAAACTTTCTATCATCTGGTATCACAAGTAAGATCAGTCATCTACACAACTCTCTGTGTGACTTCTGCTTGAGCCACATTGCCTGCAAATGCAATCTTTTCTATTGTATACATCACATGACTTGATTTGTTTCCTGTATACTATATATACCAGCTATTAACATTGTAGACTAGAAACTAAGCTAACCATAAGACGTACATTTGCATAAAACATTAACAAAAAATAGATGGAACATAATTTTTTTTGCTATTTTTAAATGACTGTTTGGGAAGAGATGTACTGGTGTAAAAGATGCAAAGGGACACACTTAAGCAACACACTCTAAAACAGTGGACCCCAAAGTTGGTGCTCGAGAGTCGACATTCTGCATGTTTTAGTTCTCTCCCTGGTGGTAGTAACAACCTTTTCATCATGTCTGTGTTCTTCTGAGGCCTTCTAATGAGCCATCATTTGATCCAGGTGTGTTAAACCAGGGATAGAACTAAAACATGGAGGATGCCAGGCTTCAAGGACCAACTTTGGGCACCACTGCTGTAAAACATTGGAAGGTGGGCTTATTGAACTTACTTTCAAAAAAGACTTTGGGATTTGTGAAGTCTTGTCAGGAATGGTCCTTGTTTTTAGGTTCAGAATTTACTTAAAACATATATAAGTAAGCAATTTGTTACTATAAAGCAGATAAAGGAAAAAAAATAAATAGTTTACCTCTCATTTCTAAATTAAGCTGTTCACCTTACAATAACTCTTTTATCTCTCTGTTCTCTTCCACACAGACATTCAACTTTGTGCAGTCTGTGTCTGCCTCTGGTATTCACCATTTTTGTCCTGAAAATATAAACAAGAGGTTTAAGTTTTCTGGTGGATGGCAGTGAAATTCTTGACATTTAGTAGCTTTTCATCATTTTTCATCATATTTGTTTGATAAAAACAAACATAACATGTCAGTTTCCTCCAAGAGCTGGTTCTGCTGATGAGTGTGGCTAGTATGGCCTCGCACTCTATCTTTGGCACAAGGGGGAGCAACCAACTCAAAAATACAGGGAGCAAAACAGTCAAGTTCAAGATGACCACTTAAAATCACCTTAGTGGTGACCCAATAAAACAGTTTTTTTCCCCAATAAAGTCCAGGATTCAATAATTGTCTTTAAAAGTCACCAGTTAAGAGCCTTTTGGTAACCAGAGCCACAAGTTGGCCCCCGCTTACTATACTGCTTCTGGTGGAGGCGATCCTTCTGCAGCGCATTCTTTTTTGCTGACCCTCAGCTGTGAAACTCCTTTCAGCCCGATCCAGCTAAAAGGAAGAAGCAGGAAAACACCAGCGTCCCCACACCAAGACTTTGTTGGAGGACATGTTTCTGCTGATAATCTCTGATCGAGACAAAGCGCTATTTAAACGCCTAATCCTCCATACTGGGCCGACTCTCTACCTTCCGGTATCTTGCGCCTGGCATGGGGATTCCGTCCGCCCCTCATTCTGTAGCCTGTCCATCTCTGTAGCATGCAGAATTAGTTAGTCCCCTCCTTCTATTACAGCTCCTTTTATTTCGAGCACCTCCAATAAAAGGAGCTATATCGGCGGTCAATTATTGCGCTCCACCTTCCGTACAATGTGTTTGGGTTGTTAAATGGAAAAATAAACAAAAGCCAACACAATCTAAACATGCAAAGTACAACAAAAAATAAATAAATACCATACAATCACATTTTCCCCTGTGCAACATCCCCCCACACTTTTACAATGACAATCCCTAGCACTATTCTTCCGGTCTATATCAAGCATGAAGTTGTCCTAGGTTTTCTCTTGCAGAGCGCTGAGGTCCTAAAAACTCTTTCTGAAAAGGAGCTGAGGGGGTAGGCATGACACCATAAAATGGGGGACCTCTACTAGTCCCTACTACACTCTCCTTGCTAGCTACCAGCTGAGGTTCCTCCCTTAAAGAAGCAATTTCAGTGAATTGCGGTGCAACATCTTTTCACGGCCTCTCTTCTCTGGCTGCACTTTGTACATCACCCCCGTTTCTGTTACTTGCTCCAGTGTAACATGAGGTTCAACTTTCCGTCCTGGGTGCAATTTACCTTGTCCTATCCCATTTCTGTCTCTCACCCTCACCCTCCCACCAGGTGCCAAAGGCAGGGTTTGCGCTTTCTTCTCATATACCTTCTTGCTGTAAAAAACAGATTTTGTCATGTGCCATTTAGCAAGTTCATAGGCAAAGGACAGCTTTGAATTATTGTCTTTAACTCATCCTCCCATGTCATGCTGATACTGGAGTTGTCCCACTCCCAAACCCACATCCACTGGTTGCCTCAAGTGTCTACCAAACACCAAAAATGAAGGGGCATAACCTGTAGAGCCATGGATAGTGTTGTTATAAACCGGCAACAGTTCAGGTAAATATTCTGGCCACCTATGTTGTCTCTCTGCTCGAAGAGACTGCAATATATTCACACTACTGTTCCCAGAGGGGTGATATGGAGTGGTCCTGCTTTTAGTGATACCATAGCACTTACAAAGGTCTTGCATTAATGCAGACTCAAAATTTGGTCCTCTCTCTGTATGAAATCTAGCTGGGCTGGGGTGCAGTGGGGCCTTAGGCCCCACCCTGTTTTGCAGGCTACAGGCAACAAAGCCCAACCGAAACTGATGCACTTATTTCTCCATATTGGGCCAATAGAAGAACTGATGAATTCTGGACAAAGTTCTCTGCCCATGCACACCTCTCTGTGCTTGCTTGAGGGGCACACAACTTGGAGAAGAGTTTCAATAGTTTTGCAGTCTGTCATTTTTTTGACAAAGAACACCATCCTGGAGCACGAATTTCCCTCACTTTTTCAAAATTTTGCATGTGATGACCGACAAGTCCTTTCTGCACTTTGTGCTTCAGGTAAAGTCCCCTGTCTCACATACTTTGACCTGAACATTGCCAAAGTCTCAACGTTCAGGTCCATATCTGACTCTTGAGCAGTCTTAAAATCCTGTGTCTGTAGTCCAGGCTCCTGAGGATTTGGAGAAGTTGCTACATTGGTTACATAGGCATTTTGAACCTCTGATGATGGGGAGCAGGAAATCTGGACAAAGCATCTGTATTAATGTTTTCCTTCCCTGCCTGATATTTCACAACAAAATCGAAGGAGACTAACTGCACTACCCAGTGTTGTTCTGTTGACCCCAGGTGAGAAGTTTGAAGGTGTGGCACTGGGTGATTATCTATAAAGACTGTAAACTTGGCTCCTATCAGGTAATCTTTAAACTTTTCAGTGATGGCCCACTTTAAGGCCAACAGCTCCAGCTTGAAAGAACTGTAATTTGCATTGTTCCTCTCAGCAGGATGCAAACTTCAACTAGTGTAGGTGATCACATGTTCTCTCCCACTTTGCACCTGGGCCTCCACCCATGATTCCGTGCATCAGTATAAAGAACAAATGGTAGGGAGAAGTCAACATAAGCAAGAACAGGGGCTTGTGTAAGTGCACACTTGAACTATTCAAATGCTTCGTGACAATCAGCTGTCCATGTAATCTTTATTTTTGATCTCTTATTAGCAGGTACCCCAATCAACAGAGAGTTTAAAGGGTGGGCTATTTTGGCAAAACCAGGGACAAACCTTCTATGGTACCCAGCCAGGCCCAGAAAAGCTCTGACCTGGCAAATGGTATTTGGAACAGGGTATTTCTTAAAATCACAAATTTTTTTCAGGATTACGTCTCACCCCATTCTTGTCAACAATATGGCCAAGAAACTTTACCTGAGACTTAAACAACTTGCATTTGTCCAATCTGAGTTTCAGCCCATGCTGCCAAAGTCTCTGGAAAACAGTTTCTAGGTGTTGCAGATGGGAGGAAAAGTCTGGTGAGTATATAATGATGTAATCCAAATATAATGATGCCAGGTTCCAAGGCAGAATCTGTAAGTTGGCCACTTAAGTTTTGCTGCATTAAACGCTGAAATGTGGCAGGAGCAATAGAGAGCTCAAACGGCATACATACAAACTCAAAAAGGCCAACTGGTGTGGTAAAGTCCAAGTCTTCTCTTGGTCTTTAGGGTTTATCTCTGGCAGGTGGCCAGCGGCTATTGGCCAGATCCAGCATTGAAATGGTTTTCAATTCAGGCAGAATGGTTTCTGCCTTTGTTAAGGATGTCAAGGTCTCCTCAAACTCCTCGAAAACGGAAAAGCATCCTTTTGAGTAACAGTAATAAGCTTCCTGTAGTCTAAACAAAATGATAGGCTCCCGTCTTTCTTTCTCACCAGAACAATAGGTACCACCCACTGGCTCTTACTCTCACAGATAACTCCTTTGTTCAGCATATCTGCCTAACGTGTCTTCATTTCTTTGTACATTAAAGGGGGCAAGGGTCGATACATCTCCTTGATGGGTGTTGTGTTACCTGTGTGTATGCTATGCTGGACCTAGTCTGTTCTGCCAAAATCTTCTTCATCCACAGAAAACACCTTTTTCCACCTCTGCAGAAAGGCTCAGACCTCTTGTTGTAAAAGAGGTCTGAGGTCTGCTGTGGGGGTAAATACACAGAAGTTAGAAATTCATTCACCTGCTGTCCATATTCACAGCTTCTGTTACACCAATAATATGTCACGAAATATGCCCATAATAAGTGGGTGAGCAGAACAGTCATCTTTTACAATCACAACACCTTTTTCAGGTATTTTAAGCCCTTCAACTTCAAAGTCCATGATAACATATCCAGAGTATGGGATGGTGTGGCCATTTGCAGAGAAATATCTGTCTCTTGTCATTTGAGGAAAATAAGAATCCATTCCTTGTTGTTGAATCCATGTAACTTGAGAACCAGTATACAACAAAACTTTCATTCTCACCCCACCAATATATAACTCTATAGTGGCCCCTTGGTCATTTGCTTTTTAACCCATCCCCAATGCCTGGGTCTCAGCAGCAGGGTTACTTAGTTTAAAGGTGGCTGTTCCCCATCTGGTGCTTGGTAAAACCTGGCAATATGACCTGCCCACTTACACTGCCTGCAAATATTTTGTCCATTTCTGGTCCAGCCATTGGAATACCTGGGCCGTGTTTGTGGAAGTCTTGACACCCCTGGAGCAACAACATCCCCCTGATTTTGTTGTAAAAGAGGTCTGATATCATTAATTACTTCTTTTGCCAAATCTTTCATCCATCCATCCATTTTCTGTTCACCCTTGTCCCTAATGGGGTCGGGAGGGTTGCTGGTGCCTATCTCCAGCTACGTTCCGGGCGAGAGGCGGGGTACACCCCGGACAGGTCGCCAGTCTGTCGCAGGGCAACACAGAGACATACAGGACAAACAACCATGCACACACACACTCACACCTAGGGAGAATTTAGAGAAACCAATTGACCTGACAGTCATGTTTTTGGACTGTGGGAGGAAGCCGGAGTACCCGGAGAGAACCCACGCATGCACAGGGAGAACATGCAAACTCCATGCAGAAAGACCCCGGCCGGGAATCGAACCCAGGACCTTCTTGCTGCAAGGCAACAGTGCTACCAACTGCGCCACTGTGCAGCCCGCCAAATCTTTCATTTGTTCTTTAACATTATGCATTATTTCTCTTTTAAAGTCTTCTTTCCAGTTGGAGTCAGACAAACATCGCTTCTGTGTCGACTCACTTTCTGCAAAACCCATAATCTGTAGTCTTTGTGAGCTGCCATGTTCTTCTTCAAGCTGCAGTGCCTCTTGATGGACGACGGCAAAGTCCTCTTGAGGGTTGTGCCACACATAGTCTCAGAACATCATGCTCCGAGCATGTGGGACACGGGACCCTCTCACAGGCCAAGTAGCATCTGGTCCAATAAGTTTTTGTCGGTAGGTGCATCAGCAGGGCTGTGCTGCCGCAACCTGCAGCACAATTCTCTCAACCTTAAAGTAAAGGACTTTACAGATTCATCAACCTTCTGAATCAACCAAAATGTGTGACCTTAATACAGCAAGTGGAGTATTGTCACCATACAATGTGTCCAAATGATTGAAAATCTTGTGGACCTGGTCTTGGTTCTCCAGCTAGAGCCCCTATAAAAATGTCTACTTTCCTTGACTCTGTTAGTTCTTGAGCATTTAAAGATCTATGCCTTTGTTCTATCCAGTCCACATATTTTAGTTAACTTTCAATCCCTTTTTATTTAGGCAACCAAGTTGCAACATTGCACTCATTCATGAACAAGAACCCAACATACTTGAACACCTCCACTTGGGACAGGAGCTCATCCCAAACCCAGAAAAAGAAACATTTTCCATCTCAAGACCATGGCCTTAAGATCATAGTCTTGACTTGGAGGAGAAGAGTGGTGCTCCTGTGCTGTAAACC
The DNA here is from genome assembly GCF_001444195.1 of Xiphophorus couchianus. NCBI lineage: Eukaryota > Metazoa > Chordata > Actinopteri > Cyprinodontiformes > Poeciliidae > Xiphophorus > Xiphophorus couchianus. The sequence continues at coordinate 3,053,234 of NC_040240.1, forward strand.
ACCTGCTTAGACACACAGCCCTTCAGTCTCACAAATTGTGGTCTGTTTGTGATGGTGTCATATCTCCAAGTGATTACTGAGGCCTCCACCTGTTTTTTCTTGAGTTTCTCACAGAGCAGATCAGGCTAAATTGTATTTTAATGCACTGGAGAATCAAAGAACCTGATCCTCACAGTGCTTCCTGTCTTTATCCAGATGGTAGTGGGTTTGTTGAAGTAGACTTAGACTTAGACTGACTTTATTGTCATTTTGCATGTACAGGGTGTATACAGAACGAAATTTCATTGCATACGGCTCAGGACAGTGTTTTGAGCTCCCAATGTTGTGAGGTTACTCCAGAATAAAATACAGTATAAAATATGAATATAAATCTAAATATAAAATATAAAGTGCAGGACTGACAGTAAAATAGAAGTTATTTAGCTCTGTACATGTGCAAGGTATAAAGTGGAGACCAGATTTTGAGTGCAGTCCAGTTAAGAGTTCAGCAGTCTGATGGCAAGTGGGAAAAAGCTGTTTCGGAACCTGGTGGACCTGCACCGGATGCTGCGGAACCTCTTTCCAGAGGGCAGCAGGGAGAACAGTCTATGGTGGGGGTGTGAGGGGTCACTGATGATGTTTCGGCCTCAGGACACGCAGCGCTGGGATGAAATGTCCTGAATGGAGGGAAGGGGGGCCCCGATGATCCTCTCTGCTGTCCGCACCACTCTCCTCACGTTCTTCCAGTCGGAATGCACTGGAGAATCAAAGAACCTGATGATTACAACGGAACTGATGATTTCACATGTATCATTAGCAACAGCTGAGAGTGGAATGTAAGCAACACTGGTGACCTCTCTTGGTTAATAATATGGTCAGAAATTTACTGCCAATCTGGGCTACAGAGACGACACTTCACAGTAACATGTGCTGAATGACTCCATCTGTTGTTCATAAACACTGCTAATCCACCTCCTTTTCTTTTTTGCTGCTCATACATTCCAAAATACAGAAGAGGATTAGTACGGAGCCCTCTAGGGGACATCAGGATTTTTTTTTCTTTTGCGTTCCCTCGCAATACTTTTGTGTTCCCTCGCAAAACCTTTTGCCTTAGTTACCTCGCAAAACTTTTGCGTTCCCTCGCAATACTGTACTGGTCAGTTGTGCAGCATAATTGAATACTGAAAGCCTTTCTTATGGTGGGCGCCGTACTTTATGCTTTAATAGAAGGTTATGTGAGGTTTTTCCTTAAATGTTAGTATCTTTTTGTGAAATATCTGAAGTTTTATATCTTTCTTTAGGATAGAAAGGTACCACAAACCTACGATATAAACAGAAACCTTCCGTAAGTAGGAAAGAAATAAAAATACATCCTAATTTGGTCTGTTAAGGCTAAGATGGAGCGGCACTGAAAGCAGCTCTTTAAACCATTCAGACTACGAACACAACAGAGAGACAATCAAAGCTGTCAGATGACTTATTACCCGCAATAATAACTCAGAAATAGTCCAAATTATAATGTGTTTTTATTTCTTTCCTACTTACGGAACGTTTCTGTTTATATTGTAGGTTTGTGGTGCCTTTCTATCCTAAAGAAAGATATAAAACTTCAGATATTTCACAAAAAGATACTAACATTTAAGGAAAAACCTCACATAACCTTATAAATTAAAGCATAAAGTACGGCGCCCACCATAAGAAAGGCTTTCAGTATTCAATTATGCTGCATAACTGACCAGTACAGTATTGCGAGGGAACGCAAAAGTTTTGCGAGGTAACGCAAAAGGTTTTGCGAGGTAACGCAAAAGAAAAAAAATTCCCCATGTCCCCTAGGGGGCTCCGTAGTCTTCGAAGATGCCATTTTTTAAATTAAAGAACAAAAGGTGAGTGAAACAAGATGGATAGTTTAATGTCTAGTGTAATGGCTACAGCTAGCTGTTAGCATGTTTTTAGCTGACATCAACGGAGGATGTGTCTCGCAATGTTACATCACATGCGTTTAATAAAGGTTGTAAACAGCTGTTGTTTGCCGGAATTATCCCTGATGGGGTTGTTTTCTTTTTTCATTTGAAAGTTTTCCAAGGAAAAATTATAGCAGAGGCTGTATTACAGATATAGCGACCAATATGATTGGCGTGCCAATAACTTTTACTTCTGCGAAAGAGAGAAAGGTTAATTGGTTGTTCTGATCGTGGGACGTCCTCACCGTTTAGCTAACATCAACTGATGTGCACTGCTATGTTAGTGGTACAATGTCGGAAAAAAATGGAAACTGTTTCATAATCACAAAATCATTTACCTGCACTGTATGATATGATATCATCTCAAGATTGAAATTTCATCACATACCCAGTGCAAATAGTACAGTTATCGTCCAGGTGCGGAAATGTTATAGGCTGCAGTTGTAATTCACTAAATCAAAATTAATGTTTAAAGTTATTTGTAAAATAAAAAGTGCTGGTTAGGATCACTCCCGCCTTGAACTTTGACCACAGGGTGATGTGATGTTGTCTGCACAACCAATAGAAAAGCAGAATGTTGTGATAGATGGATGGATGTAAATAAATAGGCAAGTAAATAGATAAATAATGAAAATAACAAAATGACCCCATTGTTGTTACATACAATGTTTCTTTTTGTGTGCCATGTGTAATACCTTTTACTATAACTAAACTGCATTTATAAACCGGTGTTGGTACCAATATCCTAATCAATCCGGTCTTTTATTGTTTAAAGGCAAACTTCCTTTCTCCCCCAATATAGGAGATTGCATTTATGTTGCAATATCAGTATTATCAGTATTTTCTTACTACCATAAGCAGTGAACTAAAGGTACATTATTTTGGGTGATCTTATTATTGTTCTACAGTGCATTGAAGAAAATAATTGCTTTTTATATCTGTTTACAGATTAACTGTGATTTCATAGCACTGATGGATGACAAAACTGCCAGATTACAAACCCCGTCCACGGAGACTGAATGCAATTTGAATGCGTCTGCAATTTCTTTCAAAAGCAAACAACCACTCTAAAGAAAACAAGGACATCTGCAGGACGATCCCCTGTGAAAGTGAAAGAGAATTCCTACAATGTCAGATTTGGATGCACTAATCAGACTGAACTACAGACTTTCTTTCTGTACCAAATAAATACTTGCAATTTTAGCACACAGTGATTGGATTATATTGTGCTCATCTCACTTCCAAACTTTGTAGGTCAACCAATATGATTATGCATCCTAACTTGTGACAACACTAATTTATGTTGAAATGCATGAAGATGTTGCATATGAATTACATGTGAATCACGTGATTTCACCACGAAACGTTCCAAAATCACACGTATACATGTGCTTTCACATATGATTCACATCATTCACATGTGTGAACCACATGTGGGGTTTTCATGTGGTCACATGTGAAAGTCACATGTGATAACATATGAAAGTCACATGTGATTTTCATGGGATTTTTTTGTAAGGGTGGTCATTATCAGAGGATAATGACCAGATGGTGGAAATTACTTATAATTATATAAATAAAATAGCATATCTGGGGAGTCAAAGGGGTTAGCATACATTCAGACCTCCTCCTCCTTCTTGCAACACGCTGTCCGTCCGTCCACCTCCACCTCCAGCACTCAATGGTATGCTAGCCCCCCCACCATCTCTCCTTCAATCCCCAGGGCCCCATTCTTCTTTCCCCCCACCCCCCCTTCTAACGATATGCTAGCCCCCCCAGGTCTCCCCCACCGTCTCTCCTTCTTCTTCAAATCCTCCTCCCCTCTTTCCTCCCACGCCACCATTCCCTTGGCCCCCCATTCTCGCTCTTCGGTTCACTCTACTCACCTCGCTCTGACTGTAGAAGCAGACGACTAAAAGTTTACGAGCACACATTTTCAGTCTGAAAGCAGGATTTAATGTCTTTTGCTCTCAAAACTTTTAATACTGTTGCTTACATTTTTATTTTGAAAGCAGGATTCATGTCTTTCTTCTCAAAACTTATAATGATTGCACTCAAAACCTTTCCTTGCACTTAGACTTAGTCTCTCCTTGGAGCAAATCTTTGCTTGCAAAACTCTCTGCTTACTTGGTGGAATTTTCCTGCCATAAACCAAAAGCACATATTTTCAGTCTGAAAGCAGGATTTCATGTTATTTATTCTCAGAACTCTTAATACTTTTGCTTACATTTTCATTTTGAAAGCAGGACTTTGTCTTTCTTCTCAAAACTTGTAACTTGTATTCAAAACTTCTCCTTTATCTATCTATCTATCTATCTATCTATCTATCTATCTATCTATCTATCTATCTATCTATCTATCTATCTATTATGTTATGACTATGTTGCCTTTGGTTGGGTGAACAAAATCCTGCCTAAGATCAGTAGCTGTTAGCGATTAGTAGCACACTGCTGGCAGATGTATAGTGTAACACGGAGCAGAAACCCACATCCAGTGGGTGGCGCTGGTTGCTACACTTGATAATAGCCACACAGCCACACCTGCTAGAAGGAAATAAGCGCACCCAGGACAACATTTCCATTCTATTGGCTGAGAGATTGCCAGGTGACTGTGCCAAAAGGCAGTTCCGTCTTTCATAAGCAAGCAGAGACTAGGTGTGAGCGTGAGGAGAGATTTTGAGTACAAGCGTTACAAGTTTCGAGAAGAAAGACATGAAGTCCTGCTTTCAAAATAAAAATGTGTGCTCTGGGATTATGGCAGGAAAAATCGACCAAGCAAGCAGAGAGTTTTGCAAGTGAAGATTTTCTCCGAGCAGAGACTAAGTCTGAGTGCAAGGAGAAGTTTTGAGTACACTCATTACAAGTTTTGAGAAGAAAGACATGAAATCCTGATTTCATGTCTTTTGTTCTCAAAACTTGCTCTCAAAACTTCCAGACTGAAAATGTGTTCTCTTGGATTATAGCAGAAAAATTCCCCAATATGTTCAACCTTATAAATCAGTCTTGCAATCGGGCCAACTAGTCGGTGTTTATGAAGTGCTGGGATTATTTTGGTTTATTAATGCTTTTTTTCCCGATCGCCATCTTGTTGGACAAACCAAGCATCTATCTTTTTTTGTTTCTTCGTCAACGGTGGTAGGAATTTACCTCACAATTGGTGGGTTGCTGGTTCGATTCACGCTCTGACTGCCTCTGTCGTTGTGTCGTTGGGCAAGGTGCCTTGCCTGGTAGTGGTGGTCAGAGACAGGTGGCGCCAGACATCTGTGACTACTTCAATGTGTGAATTACTGAATGTAGAGTAAGGCGCTTTGGGGTCTTATGGATTTGATAGAGTGCTATCCCAGTAATTTACTATTTCTTACTTTGTGTCTCTTCAGGGAGGAGGGACAGTGTGTGGAGGGCATCATGGAGATTTTCGACATGCTTCTTGCAGCAACCTCTCGCTTTCGGGAGCTCAAGTTGCAGAGGGAGGAGTATGTCTGCCTCAAGGCCATGATCCTGCTCAACTCTAGTGAGTATCACCAACACACACACACAAAAAAACATCATGACAACAAATCTGTACCAAGGTTGCGTGAAGATACAAAGTGTGCTTGGTGCTGTGTAATCAGTAAAGCAATGTGTGCTTTAGGTCCTTACATAACCTAGATAAGTTTGACCCTCAGCTTTGTTGTTGTTACTGTCATAATCTTGAACATGGAGGGTTAGTGACAGTCACCACATCTCTGGTTCACATACATTATAAAAGGCTGAAACACAAAACAACATTTTCTAAAATGAAAACAAGACTATTCAGAAACAAGACTATTATGCTGGGGGAAAACAACATTTGACTAAACTGGTAAAATATTGTTTTACCCCCAGCATAAGCACAAGACTCTCTCAATAGTATAATTTGAAGAAAAAAGAATGAAAAGATCAACTGATCATCATTAGTGTGACTGCCTCTCTAAAAGCAGGACTTTTAGCAGTCTGCTAGTATTGTGCAACGATAGATTGGTTTGGCTATAAATAACTGTTAATATGTGATTTGTGTAATATGTAATTTAAAAGAAATTATCAAGCAGGGGAACCACCTGATTATTGGGAAATAATAGCTAAACAACTTTCAGTCTCTTTCAACTGTTGTTTTATGAAAAACTGCATGGTAAGATGTGGTATGAACATTGAATGAAAAGGGGAACTTGTGAACTGATGTACTCAAACAGCATGCTAAAATACCAAGGAAAATGAAAAAATTAAGAAAAACTAATAAACTGTGGAGGGAAAAAATTATAAAAAGGAACCAATCAAGATAAACTGAAACCAATAATTAATAAACAATCCAATAATATCACAGTTCAATGTAAATATGTACTGAGGTTTGTTTTGATTAATTGAAATGAGGCATGATTAGCTCTGAAAGCTAACAAAAAAAACATATTTGTTTTTTGTATTTGGTGTTCAAACAACTTGTTCACAGTGCAAAGCATAAGGGAAAATGAAATATTCTTTTAATAAGATGATTTGCTAAGCTAGCTTATTGAAAGAATATTTTACTTTCCCTCCCCATTTGACAACAAAGAAAATGGTGGCTGTGGCATTATTTTATTACCACAAGGAACAACAATCATAAAACAATGGTGGCAGGAATGGGTCACTGGCTCAGTCCACTCTCCAGCCATCTCTGCCCTTGTGTCCTTGAGCAAGTTACTTCACCGCCTTGTCTGCTGGTGGGGGTCAGGCTACTTTCCAGTAACTTGCCACTATCAGTGTGTGAATGACTGAACATAGTGTGGGGAGCTTTGGTGTCCTCTGGACTTCATAATGTATTATACAAGTACAGATTATGCACCATATGGAATTCCCATATCGAATTACAATATTGCTGAATAAAATTCAGTATTTAAAGGAGTAGTGGCTCATTTGTTGGCTGCAGCACTATTTAGCAGCAATCACCACAAGTCATGGTTAGGTTTGGGTAAACACCCATGCAGAGAGCTTTTTTCTACTGATTTGTAGGAATATGTGGATGAAATGACCTGCCAGTACAGGATGCAGTGGTTTCCAGTGGTCACAGCACCCTCTTCCTGCCCCTCCTCCTGACCAGCAGACATGTTACAGGTTTCATGGAGGTGACTGACCTTTTCGAACAAAGTTTCCTCCTCCCAACAGAACACACCACTCTGCCAGGGTCTGCTCTCTATTGATTCTGCTCTGCTGCAGCTTGGCTGGTCTTCCAAAAGAGGACAAATTGTGCAAGAAGAGATATGGTGAAAGGTGGAGGAAAAATCCGGAGGTAACGGGAATGATGAATTTAGATAAGAAGAAAGTTGTGTCTCTCCTCTTTCATGTGTCCTCTGTACTCATTATAGGTGGACAGGTTGATTTATAGCTTATCCTCTCGTCCATTGTCTAATTTTTCATCCTGAGTGTTTGTTACAAACAAACAGTCTTTGGGTTTGTTGATGAGCCAGATGATCAGAATAAAGGCTCTGTAGAAACATGCAAACCTCACACTTCATGAGGCTGTAGTATCTTACCATAGCTGTTTTTTTCTACTATATGGCTGTAATTCAGACTTTTGTTAGTAACTCCGAGGAGGAGCCTCAGATTCCAAGGTCCACCCAGGCATTTTGCACAGGTGAATGGTTGCCACAGGAGATTAAAGGATTTCTCAAACATGAATAATTATTAAATAAATAAATAAAAGAGATTAAAGCCAATATCTAAGAAAATGAACCAAAATTTTGCTAAAAAGAAATGCCTTTTGTAAAATAGTCAATGCATTGTGGCGTCAGGGAGGGCATTCCAGAATTCATTGCGATGTTTAATATAATTCTTTATTTAGTCAGACGTTTTGTTAATGCAATTTGAAACAAAAATTGAAATTATTCTATAGTAAATTAAGTACTCATTTTATCTTTATATTGTGAGTGAAAAAATAAAGAAATGTGTGCTCTTTAACTAGGTCAGGATATTTTTTTATTTTATATTGTGAAATAATTATTTAGTTTAAATTGCAGTATTAAGTTAAAACTCGAAATTCAAGATTAATGGATTTGAAAAACAATGTTTAGACAACATGTCTCTTGCTGTTTGTGGATGATGAGATGTGCCCACTAGAATGGCTTCAGTTTTGGAGCTGTTGAGTTGGAGAAAATAGTGCGCTGTCTATGACCTTATCTTCTCCAGACAAGTTCTGATGAGGATGCTTTATGCTTTATCTATCCTGGTTACAGCAGTGGCATTCACATAAAGCTGTGTGTCATCAGAAATAGCAGTGAATGGACAAACCATGACGGTTGATGACTTAACCAATTGGGAAGGAGGTAAAGAATAAAGAGGTTGGGACCAAGGATTGAACCCTGAGGAATACTGAGGATGACTGTGTTTGGATTTGATGTGGACTAACTCATGGCGATTAATTTTATCTGATTTGGGAGGTAAGTACTGGAACCAATGGAGGGCAATGTCAGTGCATCTTGTGTTGAGTTGAAGCTGGTTGAATAAGATGCCATGATCGACTGTTGAAAGCAGCAGGAGGATGAGGAGGGAGGGAGAGTCAGCATCATATTACATCAGGAGGTCATTTCCGACTCACAAGCGCGGTCTCTGTGCTGTATGATATGAAGGGCAGATTGGATATAGGTCTGTAATTTGAAAGGACTTCTGGGTCAAGAGTGGATTTTTTGAAGCATGATCTGATTTTGACTATCTTTAAGATGAAGGGGTCATGACCAGATTAGAGAGAGTGGTTTTTAAGAGAGGTATTGGAGAACTTGAGGCGGTGATTTGTGATTTTTCGAAGGAGGCTGGGTAAGGCTCACAAGTGGAGGGTTTCATCTTTCTCATGATGTCAAAACATCATGAGAAAAAACATCTTTTGATAAAATCAGGGGGAAACAGTTCAGAGGTTTGAAGATGGCAGATGTAGGTGGAGAAGCAGCTTGGGCGGAGGGACCAGAGACATGGTCTCCAGCAAAAGAAGACTGTTAACTGTTTCTATGGAAATCAGATCTAGATTAAACAGATCTAGATCTAACAAATCTAGATCTAAATGTGAGGAAAGGAAATGAGGAATTGTTTGTGTGTGTTGCTTTGATGTATGCACAAACAAATATGAAGCGAGAGGTATCCACAATGATCAATTCTATCAAGATGACCATGATATTAACTTGTACTTATTAATGTTTTTCTATGTTTTAAGATCAACTGTGTGTGCCCCAAAGTAGGCAATTAAAAATGCTGAGTAATTGAGAAGGTAAGTCAAGCTGCTATCAGTTGGAGCCACTGATGGCAGTATTTAGCATGCTTAGGTCAGTAAATCTTTGACAATATTGTAGGTTTTATGAGTTTGACTTTGGGTTGAATTTACTGGGATAGGGCTGCCAAGGACAGTGTTGTTGAGTTAAAAATGTATGTAAAATATGTTTGTTTGTTTTTTCAGATCTATGTACAAACTCCCCACAGACTACGGAGGAACTAGAGAGCAGGAACAAGCTGCTGCACCTTCTGGACTCAGTCATTGATGCTCTAGTTTGGGCCATTTCCAAACTGGGATTGTCCACGCAGCAGCAAACTCTTCGCCTTGGCCACCTCACCATGCTGCTCTCCCACATTCGTCATGTCAGGTGCACACGTCTGAAAATGACATAATGAAGAAGCATCCATATATGTCAGAATCTCCCACTCATTGAACTTTCCATTCTGTCACATTCCAACCACAATCCTTAGTGTATATCACTGAGATTTATGTAACAGACCAACACAAAATTGTTCACAATTGAACTTTTTTCACAAATAGTGTGCCATTCTGTTTTCACCCATTTATTGTGATGATATCTTAACATGTCTTAACATTGTCTTAACATCTTAGCATGTTGTAATTCCAATCAGATTTCTGCTGTTTCTTTCCCCTGTTGTCAAGCTCAGCAAAGTAGAATGCATTCTACCATCCCATTTCCTCACAGTTTGGAGTGGGAGCTTTTCAAGTATAACTGCTACAAAGTATTTTAATGTTTTAATTAATTTCTCCAGTTAGTTTAAATTGTAGAATTTTTTGACCACTCTGTGGTTGTAATGAGAGGGGAAATGTGTGATCGTATGTCTAACTTGGTTTCTAAGTTTAACATCAAAATGTTTCACTTACTGGTTTATGTAAGTGATACCTAAACTCCACCAGCTGGAACACTAACTCTAATTTTAGTGTTAGTGTATTTGGGAACACTAGCAATCAACCGTTATCATAAACACTGCAGATAGGTCAGGGAAATGGCTATGGAGAAGTTTAAAGCAGGCTTAAGTTCTAAAACAATATTCAAACTTTTAACACCTCCCATGTAATTTGTAACATAGAATTCCATTACAATACACTGAAATACATCAAATGAAACATGAGACAGTTTCTTTTGAGTTTCAGAGAAGACATAGTGAACATGGCTTTTTCAGTTCTTCACCTTCTCTCTCCACAGCAACAAAGGCATGGACCACTTGTCGACCATGAAGAAGAAGAACGTGGTTCTGGTGTACAACCTTCTCCTGGAAATGCTGGATGCCAACACATCCAGCAGCAGCAGTCAAACTGCTGCGTCCTCGCCGACCTCTGAGACCTACTGTGACCACCCTCCCCCTCCATTTTACCTGCAGGCTGATGTAGATCAGACCTTCACCACCAGTTCCAGTAATGATAATTCTATGGTGCCTCCAGGGGAACAAGTTGAAGACCATATGATGGTTAGACACATGCAGTCTCAAGGCCTCTTGTCCTCTCCTCTACCTATAATAGGATTTCAAATGAAAAGTGAGGAGTAAGTTTCAGAAGTCTAGCACTCGTGTCATTCAACATTAATGTAATGTGCTTTCACATAATACTAACATGACATGTTGGATATACATCAATATTTTTTACATGGGGTAGCCATGGCGACTGTGGTAGGAGTTTGTCCTGCAACTGTGTGGGTTTCTGGTTTGAGCCCCCAAAGTGTCCTTGGGCAAGGCACTTCATCCTTCTTACTGGTGGTGGTGGTAAGGGGGGGCAAGGGTAGCTGTGATATAATGTGTGAATGACTGAATGTAGTGTCTTCACACAACAGCCACACTACAAGATTTGATTCTAACCTGTGGTGTACCCCCATCCCACCAAACCCCCACCCAGAGCAAGACCAAATGCCCAGAAACAAGCTTGAACAGTAATTTAGATAAAATGCTATTTTGGACCAAAGGACAGTAAATTTCCCAATGCTTACCTTGATCTGAACTGTGTTTAAGCAACAGGAGAGTGGAATGGTCAGTGAAGCTCTTTCTTTAGTGGGGAACCTTCAATCATCTGTTAGACTAGGTTATCTTAGCATCCTGTTTTTATTGACTGGACTCTGTTCAGTCAGATTTTCTGGAAAGAAAATCGCTTTATCAGGTTTTCTGGACCTGATAAAGTGCTGTACAAGTAGAAGTCATTTACCATTTTTCATACCTTAAAGGGGTAGTACTATGCATAATTGATTGTTTTAGCTTTTCCTTGTAATGTTATTCCATTATCAAGAACATACCTGGATGTTTTTGATTTATAAATATAGCCTTGATTATAGCATGTTTGAGAAATCCTTTAATCTCTTGTGGCAAAAGAATCCTGTACAAAACGCTTGGAGGAACTGAGCACTGCTTTCAAGGACAAACGTCCACTTCAGAGCTGCAGTTTCCAAGGTTCTTACTTCCTACTTTCCACCCCTCTGCCTTCCCCCACTCTCAGCTCATTCAGCAGCAATTAGCAAATACACTGCCTGGCCAAAAAAAAAGTCGCCACCAAAAAATGGTCACACTCTCTAATATTTTGTTGGACCGCTTTTAGCTTTGATTACAGCCTGCATTCGCTGTGGCATTGTTTCAATAAGCTTCTGCAGTGTCACAAGATTTATTTCCATCCAGTGTTGCATTAATCTTTCACCAAGATCTTGTATTGATGATAGGAGAGCCTGACCACTGTGCAAAGCCTTCTCCAGCACATCCCAACGATTCTCAATGGGGTTAAGGTCTGGACTCTGTGGTGGCCAATCCATGTGTGAAAAAGATGTCTCATGCTCCCTGAACCACTCTTTCACAATGTGAGCCCCATGAATCCTGGCATTGTCATCTTGGAATATGCCCGTTCCATTTGGGAAGACAAAATCCATTGATGGAATAACCTGGTCATTCAGTATATTCAGGTAGTCAGCTGACCTCATTCTTTGGGCACACAATGTTGCTGAACCTAGACCTGACCAACTGCAGCAACCCCAGATCATAGCACTGCCCCCACAGGCTTGTACAGTAGGCACTACTGTTTAATTTTTATTTTGTCTACAATTGCTACTCAGTGGTGGTTGTTGTGTGTCTTGCCTCTATGCTGCTGTAACTGCTAAATAATTTCCCTGCTCGGATGAATAAAGTAATTCTATTCTATTCTATACCAGGCATGATGGGTGCATCACTTCACCTGCCTCTCTTCTTACCAGGGTAAGATATGCCCATCACTCTGGAACAGGGTAAATCTGGACTCATCAGACCACATGACCCTCTTCCATTCCTCCAGAGTCCAATCTTTATGCTCCCTAGCAAACTGAAGCCTTTTTTTCTGGTTAGCCTTACTGATTAGAGGTTTTCTTACGGCTACACAGCTGTTCAATCCCAACCCCTTGAGTTCCCTTCGCATTGTGCGTGTGGAAATGCTTTTGCGTTCACAATTAAACATACTCCTGAGTTCTGCTGTTGTTTTTCTTCGATTTGATTTGACCAAACATTTAAGTAATCGCCGATCACGATCATTCAGGATTTTTTTCCGACCACATTTCTTCCTGGAAGACGATGGTTCCCCACCATCCTTCCAGTTTTTAATGATGCGTTGGACAGTTCTTAACCCAATTCTAGTAGTTTCTGCAATCTCCTTAGATGTTTTCTCTGCTTGATGCATGCCAATGATTTGACCCTTCTTAAACAGACTAACGTCTTTTCCACGACCACAGGATGTGTCTTTTGCCATGGTTGTTTAAGAAATGAGGAGTTACTCATTGCATCAGCTGGGGTTAAATAACTTGCTGTCAGCTGAAAGATAATCGCCTATGCACTACTTATCCAATAGGAGGCTTGTACCTATTTGCTTAGTTAAATCCAGGTGGTGACATTTTTTTTGGCCTAAAACATTGTTAAAGAGGAGCGATGCTGTGATGACTTTCTGTAGGTGTAATGTTGGAAGGAGCAGAACATTCTTAAAGAGACTGTGGCTCAATTTAAATATGTTAGATTATAAAGTCAAATTTCTTTAAAGTCATATTTGATATATAGGGCATTTTTATAACATTTTAAAGTAACATAACTACTACTAGTTACTTGATTGTGCTATGTGGCTGGAAAACACAGACTACTGCCCCTATAAGAATTTTGAATTTGGACTTTTTTTTGCCAAATGGTATGTAGTCCTTAAGATTCAAACTTTCTTTGAAAACCTCCATAACTTGGCCTCATAACTGCTTCTAATACTAGCTGTCTCCGATGCTCCTGCATGTGTTGTCATGTTTTTGCTTGTTGCTTATCCATTTTCGAGATAAGCTTTGGGTGAGTATCCTGGGTTTTATTTGTCAGAACTATAAGTAACCACATACACTTCTCCCACAGCTACACCGTTCCTGAGCACTGGTCTATGGATGGAAGGGATGCCAGTTCTTCAGTGGAACCACCTGGTTACATAATCGCTGATCAAGTTGTCATGGAAACCACCTCGGAAGATGATTAAAAGATCAGAAAAAGAAAACTGACTTTAAAAAGAAGCAAACACAAAAAAAGCACCAGGTGCTGTTGTGAAATTTTCTTTTTCTTTTTTTTTTAGATCTTTCTGGTCATTTTGATTGTACCAGGCTTCGTCTGTGTAAGTATTTTTTGTGATTGTGCACTATGTCAAGTGTTCATGAGAATGTCGTCTAACTTCTACCCAGCAGTTCAATGTGCAGTATTGGTATCCTTTCTCTTCATCTTGATGTAATATTCAGAACAAGTCATATCCAAACATCTCTTCTGATATCTAAAGGTGCATGTAGACCACAAAACTAACATTCATGATTTCCATGAGGACTGTTACTCTGAGGACAGGGTACTGTTTTTGTCGCTCTGCAGTGAAAATTTCCTCTTGCACTAATGCTATACTTTGCGTACTTTGGTGTCTCATTGGTGCCTGTTCATTCAGTGTTTTTCTACTTTTGTGCAAGTTGTCAGTGGAGCAGGACTATGCTACGTGGCCTTTTACCAAAGTGACTGTTAAAGATTTCTCTGTTTGCTTGCTTCACCTAAGGCTGAATTTATACAATTAAAGTTTATGTTTGAAGCCACAGCTTAAAATGCAATCCAAAAACATTAACCACCAACTATAATCATTCTAAGTGTGAACTTAGAAAGTATGGACTTTGGCACTGCAGCATTAAAAACTGAAAGCTGACAGCTTTTTCTGTTTTCTGAATGAATTGGCTAGTAATTATCTACCACATGGAGGCACTCAGAGGTTCTTCAACATGAGAAAAACTTAGCAAGAAAAGCTCTACCCTGTGCACCTAGTGCACAGTATTGATCTTAATGAAGAACAAGTGTGTGAATTTTACATATGATTCCAAGACACAAGCTCTAGGGCAGGAGAATGTTATACATATATTTCAAAGATGTGAAAGGATTCGAAATTACACAAAATCCCATATTTTGGGTTCCAACAATGGTAGGAGTTCGCTCCGCATTCAGCAGGCTGCTGGTTCGATCCCCGCTTCACCTGCCTCTGTCGTTCTGTCTTTGGCCAAGACACTTCACCTGACTTATCTGCTGGTGGAGGTCAGAGGCCAGGGTGCTTCCGGTGGACCTGGAAGCAGCCTGGCCTCTGTCAGACTGCCCAAGGGCAGCTTGCCAACAGTGTGTGAGTGTGTGCGTGAATGACTATAGTGTGAAGCACTTTGGGGTCCTCTACTCTTGATAAGGCGCCAAAAAAGTACAAAGCCATTTCCTGATGCTGAGACCTGAGTAGTGCCAGTTTTTCTGTCTTAGCGGCACATTAAGAAAAAAACGTGGATCACACCACCACAAAGAAAAGGTAATGTATGCAATCAACTATGGCAGGCATTAGTGGGTCATGTAAAGCACAAATCCAGCCTGCCAAAAATTTTATGTGGCCCTCTATACTCTAGAGATAAAATTGTTGAATAGAATATTCTTCTAGCTATCAAATCACAGCAGTTTTATCTGTATTCTTCCAAATTACATAAATGTGAAAAAACTGTTTAATATTTAATTTATAATACTTACAAGTACTTTCAAGAAGTACTCAATGAAAGCAGAGACATTCTTAATATTCATTTATTTTTTGTAGCTTGTTACTGGGTAGTTTTGACAATCCTGGTACTGGAAGCCATTTGCTGCCATCTTCTGGTTGGAGTTCCGCCCAATTATGCATAATTTTGCTAATTGGGATGCAAAATTCCTAAATTCCTATGTGTTGTAAAGACTTTTTATTTAAAATTTGTATTTAATCATTGTCTCATTTACATCCATATAAAATGTGAACAGAAGCTGACTACAAAACTAAGTAAAATGTTTTGAAGTGTTGTATCTTTAACCTAGAAACCTTTCTTTACTAAAGTATTTAGATTCACTTTATTCCATTTCACAACAATTAGCAATAGTATGATAAATGTTCCACGAGTTAATCAGAACTTGTTAAACGTTAAAGGAATAGGGCTGGATTCTTGAAGTGAGGTTCTATTGGAACCATCTAACCATATTGCCTGTAGAAATGACTCTCTTGGCATCTTTATTTAAAGATGCCAAGACTAAAGTAGGTTGATACTGTAAAAATAAAATCAATCTAAAACACTTCTTAACACTTTTCACTGTTGCCTTGGAGCACTTAGGTCCTGGGTTCTAATCCCAGCCTTGCTTCTTTCTGGACGGGGTTTGCATTTTCTCCCATGCATGTATAAGTTTTCTCTGGCTACCCTGGCTTCTCCTTGCAGAGTAGCCATGAGAGTTGTTTTAGGTTAAGTTAACTGGCCCTATGTGAGAAAGCCTGTGTGCTTGCTTATCTTGTTACTTTCCATGGATTGGTAATCTGTACCTGCCTCTTGTTCAATGATTGAAATGCATCAGCACCCCGTCAACCAGTATTTTATTTATTTATTAATTTTTTTAATATATCACGATACATGAGATATATGACAATATTTTTCTCCAATGTTATTTTGAACTATACAGCATGTAAATTGTCACTGGTGTACTCTTTTGAAATGGACTGATAATGTTTTTCTAATTTGCATACAAAATCACACTTTGGCACTGCAAAATTTAAATATTTATTAATGTAGCCATCAGTTGCACAAAGATGTTTTTCACTAATAAAGTTAGTGAAACATTAACTTCATTAGTTTTCTTTGGTCAACACTAGACCTTTAATAAACAATACCACAGCAAAAAAATAAATAAATCACCAAGCAAGAATGGACAAGGAAATATAAAAAGGAGTCCTTTAGTGCTTTTAATATAACTATTGCAAACATCAGGGCTGTGCAGAGACCTTTGGAGGGGCAGGGTCTCAAAGTTAAAAAGGGCATATTGAACAAGATCTTAAAACACTGTACAGCAACATAGCAACAACCCATATTAATCAAGAATTTAATTGGATCCTACGTCCCCACGTCATTGCCATCACGTGGGGACAATGCAAAGCAAATGTAGTATATTTTCCCCAACAGGTATATTGTTGCCGTTTCTGCTGCTGACAGTCCTTCAGGGCTGAGTTCGTCTGAGACTGTAGGTCTCAGACTTCTCTCCGACCATCGGAGAGAAGGTCGCTGGTTATGAAGTTATGAAATAAGAAAATTTGCTGCCATTTTACTAATTAAGCCCTAATAATATCTATGTAACCTCTACAACAACTTGGCTGCAGACTGATTTATAGATCAAAAAAAGCTCAAAGGGGTTAACAATATATAATTTTTTGATGTTAGCACCTCTGAGGTCTAGAATTATAAGACTGGGATATCAAGGCAAAGAAAACTCGGTAGCTGCTGGTAGGGGCCCTCCAGGCATTCAGGGGCCCCTAGAAATGGTTGAATTGTAACACAGACTATAGATCTAAACCTGTAGCATTCATTCATAGAGAATGACAATGTTATATATTTTATTTAATGCATTGAGGGGAAAAAATACATTTGGGATTTAATTAGGTAGTTTACTTTGTAAAAGTTTAAAGAATCACCTTGATAAAACTATCAAGATGATTTGATGACAGTCAAACAATTGTTGTGTTACCATGGCTACAATATGGTGTAATCTTTGTGTTTGAGTTGGGTTTGTTCACAAATACATCACAGCAAATAACCAATAATCAGTGATTGATTTTAAACTCGGCAGACCTGGTCTCCCTCTCACAGACTTCACCTTATCTATATTTAAACATGTTAGTGATGCTGAGGTTCTTAGTAGGACAGGTTTTGGGGGTGAGGGGACAGAGGATTTTGTCTATATTACCTTGGGCCGGCCCTGCATGAACAGCCTCTGCATTGTGCATCTCTGGAATCTACCTGGAATCCCCTGGTAGCCCCTGTTACTCATGTTAGCCACTCTAGCAACACGTACAGTGTATCAGGCCTAGGCACACTCAAACATTTGCCAACGAACCAGAGGAATCACCCACTGATTTCAAAAGTAACCTACAAAACAATGAATGCCCAGCCTTGCAAGAACAATAGGCATCAGTGATCTTGTCCACAGCTATATTGATGTAGAGAGTGTGTGGATCTGCCATTTTCCTCATCAAGCGAAAGCAGTTTGATGTGACATGCACAATATTGGAGGCATCGCGTGGCTCAAACACCTTGATTTCATCCAAAAAAGATGACATGAACTTCTTAGTTCTTCTGTCCATTGTAGTAGCTTATATATTGTGAAAATCCGGTAGAAATGATGCACTAATCGAGTCAGAAATACACTGCAGAGAATCAGTCGAAGTGGAAGACGCCATGTTTACATAGAAACAAAGTGCCGCAAGGCTTTGTTTGAGACTTGTGGCCAGGTGGGATTTTCTAGGTCGGTTGTGGGCGGAGCTTGGTAAGGTCCATGGGCAATTCCTTTAACACTTGAGGTTCTGCAATAACTTCTATTTACAGCCGCTCACCACCAGCCCAAGTCCCACCAGCAGTGGCTTTAACTAGCCTGGTAGTAACGTTAGGGAGAAGCAGAGCGAACAGTCAGCAGGTGGTACCGGGGCTTTGAGCTGCGTCACGACTGGCGGTGACAGTCAGTGTCTTATATCAGGATGTCTGATATAAAGGTAGACATTCTTTATATCTGTCGGTGGGACCAACTCAGACTGCCTGTAGCCAACCGGGCCTGTAGCCAAGTTAAAGTCAGAAGTTTTCTCTGCAGCTGAAGCATTTCTGTGTTTAGGGGTGAGGCAGGTTTTTTCCCGCTATTGCGAGGACAATTGTGAAAATATAAACAGAAACAGTTTTTCTAACGTCAACATCAGACCTACGTTTTTATTTACAAACCAATGTATGAACAAATTCTTGCCCATAATTTGATAGTTAGAGGGTACAGATCCCCCCCCCCACCCACCCACCATGGACCTGGTGTCTGAACAACATGGAGGCAGAGAAACTGAGAGTCATTATTACACTGAGGGCAGCCAGACTAGTTTATTTTGGCAAAATATTATTGTTGAGGGGCACAAGCAGGCCTTCTGACATATAGATAAAAATTTGAAAAATTAAAAAAAAAAAAAACTCAAAAAGGGCACTGGGGGGTCGTGCCGTGGTGGCGTAGGGGATAGCGCGACCCACATTTGGAGGCCTCAAGTCCTCGACGCGGCTGTCGTGGGTTTGACTCCCGGACCCGGCGACGTTTACCGCATGTCTTCCCTCCTCTCCTTTCCCCTTTCCTTCGTAGAAAGGGACTCTAGAGCCCACAAAAAGACCCCCTGGTGGGGTAAAAAAAAAAAAGGGCACTGGGGACATCAAGGATAAAAGGGGCAGGGGCTCAAGCTCCCTTTGCCCCTCCTCATGCCTGGCAAAAATAGTAATAAAAAAAAAACAGATTAAAGAAACAAAAGATTAAATGACTATCAAACTGGCAGACCCAGAACAAGTCACATGCTGCCAAATTTGAACAACCACACAAGTGCAAAAATGGTAAACAGTGCCAAGTTCAGGCAATGTTGTTGCAGCGCCTGGTAGTGCACCTCTGAAGTTTTGTAAGTCGGCTCTCACGTGCCACCATTCACACAAACCGGACGATTTGGAAAATGCTCTTGCAGAGCAGCTCTCTTTGCACTTGCATTTGAGAATAGGGCTCCAACGTACACGTTAACTATAAATGCCATATCGTTGTCTTGCCTTGCCTCGCTCAAAGCCAGCTTTCAAAAGCACAACTAACAAATTTTCATTCACCCACTCACCTGAAAGTCTCTTTGTGGCCATATTTTTTTCTCCGAGCAGCATGTCAGGTAGGACATTTTCAGGCTGGGAGGGAGGAGAGACTAGTGATGCATTCATAGGGTGTCAGATAAACAACACCCTCTTTAGGGTCTAAAATAACTTCCGTTTTGTTTCTGTTCAGCTGGAGAAAGTTATGACACATCCGCACATTTGTCTGTTCTAAGTATCTGTTCATTGCTTGAATGGGTTCAGAGTGACATTGTAATGTAGAGTTGTATATCATCTGTGTAGTTATGATAGCTAATCTTATTTTCTGTTTCTGACTCGTGAAAAATTGTAGCAACCCTTCTTCCTCTATCTTTTCTATTTTCACATATAAAATTATAATTAGGAGGTGCTGATTCAATTAGTACAGGTGATTCATTATTGTCATCTGTCATGTCTAGCCCAAAGGCATGACAAAAATGGGAGACAGACGAGCAAATCTATACAAACAATAATTGATTTACAAAATGATATGGCTCTGGGAGGAGTGCACAGCCAGTCTAACAGGAGTGTGAACCAATGCTGCTGCCCATTCCGGTCTGATCCAGAGGCCAACTAAGCAGGTTGGTAACTGGCTGAACATCAGTTTTTATCATCAGCCCGGTGTGTTCAATTAGCAGTCCATCCGCCTGCTTCCTGAAAAGAAGAAAAAGAGAGACACCTAATGGACAGAAGGGGATCGTCACACATCCAATCATGTTTCTATCAGAAACGTATCAGTATTCGCTCTGTGATAAAGTGACTTGATTTCAGGTAGTTCATGAATTGTTCATGAGGTTTGATTTTGCTGCATTTAGTGTTTCTGCTTTTTGTTAGTAAGCCGGACAGGTAGTGTCCTGTACTGCTGGAGGGCCAGACGCATTCTGGAGTGAAGAACTAAAATCTGAACCCCAGTGTCAGACCTCTGACCAACAGAGGTGGTGGTGAGAAATCTGGGGAATCAGAGCCAGGTGTTTTGATGAAATATAGTTTGAACTAGCTACTTGTTCATTTTATCCATGACACATGCTTTTTGGGCGCTCAGGGGAGAAGTACCTAACTAAAATTGACGATCTATCTACGTTAAGGTGATAACATTTCTGATGAGCCATCCCGGCCTTGATGAGACAAAGCCTCCAAAAAAATTCCTGTCTACCAATATGTTGAAGGAGTGGGTGGAGCCCTCACCAACTACGTTTCCAGCCATATCAGTGTTTTGGGGGACAGTGTGCCCCACATCGTGAAATGTGTTTAATTTCACAATGTATTTAACCTAGTAAATTGCTTTCTGCCAGTATGATCAGTAAACATATTTAAAAGATTTTTAAGGTAAGTTTTTTGGGGATATGTCTCTGGCAGTATTGAGAGACTCTGTTTCAACACAGCTCAAGCTCAGTCAGATTGGATAGAGTGCTTTGGTGACCAGGATGTCCATATAGTTATCACAGACTTAGGTCTGGACTTTGGGGTATGTTAAAATATGAATATGCTTTGAACTAAACTATTCCATTGTACCTCTGGCTGTATGTCTAGGGTCAAAGAAGATGAACCTCAACCCCACTTTCAAATATTTTCTACCAGGATTGTCCTGGATTTAGCTGCATCTATTTTCCCATCAGCTCGGACCATCTTCTGCAAAAGAAAAAAAATCTCTACAGCAGCAGCAGTTCAGAATTGGCATTTCATATCATGCTTCTTCTTGCAGGGTGGCGAGGGAGTTTGGTGTCAAAAGGTAACAATGTGAAAAAGTTCAAAAAGAACAAGCACAGGGATGTGCTGAGGTGGCACAACCCACATAAGGAGGCCGTAGTTCTTGACGCGGCTGTCGCAGTTTAGATTCCTGGCCTGGCGACCTTTTGCCGCATGTCTTCACCCTTCTCTCGTCCTGTCAATTAACAATCAAATAAAGACCACTAGAGTCACTAAAACCTTAAAAAAAAAAAACCCAGCACTTTAGCGAGACCTTGTTATTCAGAAGTGTCTGACTAACGGGGTGAGGCCCTACATTGAGCCTCACAGCATCAATGTAGGGTGGACAATTTGGACTTAAAGTTTTATATTTTATGGCAACTATTGTGGTCGCCAAAAGTAACGATAAGAACAATTTGTTATTTTGTGGAAGAAGAGTTAAAAGTACAATTAGCTAATTGTATGTCATACCCACAAACAAATACTGCTCTTGCAAAAAACAACTTATCTGTAATGCGTTTCTTTAGGTTACCGTTACATAGAGAAGCGTGATTTGTATCACGAAACTGCACACAGTAACAGCATTTTATTAATACACCTTTAATGAACAAGCTGTGAAAAATAGTAAATCTGAAAATGCAGACAGATTTAGGGGCTTTTAAACATTAATTATATCATGACAATGATACATAAAAGTCTTATAAAAAATTATTATGATAAACAATATAAGTGCTCATCCATAATTCATTGTCCTTTGATGATATGCAGATGATCTTCTACTCATAGCAAGCTCTCTTGCTGTGAGTAAACATGGGTTTGCTTTAATTAACTTTATGTGTTGTAAAAAATGCCAGGAATTTCATACTGGTTTGAAATCTTTTTCACTTTTATTTTAAAATTAAAGTTCTTGTGTTGTGCCTTCTGTAGAAAATAAGGATATTATGAGAGTTGTTCATAAACTCATAGCTCGCAGATATAAAACTTTTGGGATTGTGTGTATACTGAACAACTGCTGTTTCCAAATATCTTGAATATGTAACATTAAGGTGCTTTTTATATGTTTATCCATGAAATGTGTAAATTCAGCCTTTGTGTCATGGTTTATTTCTATCCTGTCTTTAGCTTGCACACGCACGGACACATATGACCAGATCAGATGCTGAGATCACCTTGTCTACAATTACTGAAAATATCAGGTCTTGCTAATGTTAATGTCTGTCAAACTTGTCTGTCAGGAAAACTTTTTCTTAAACCCAGAATCACTGCAAGCATAGAACAGCAAAATAGCAGTTTATTATCGGGTAAAAATGAGAATCTCTGCATCTCATAAATAAAAGATCCTAAAATAAAACAACTTTACAATTCTTGTCTGTTTCAATTCTGTCTGCCTTTAGAGTGGCTACATTCAAACCTTCTATTTATATTTACAGAATGTCTGTGAGATGCTTTTATCTAAACAGATTTATGTTTTGGGGGAACTTTGTTGGTTTATCTTCACAGCAACATTCAAGAGAACTCTTAAATTACACTTGTTTTGTCAGGTCAGTTCCAGATGTTTTTGCAACCAGAACAAATGAACACCATCCTGCTACACAGGGATGCTCAACACCCCCTTCCATTTTTGTTGGCTGGGCTTCAAAGCAGGAAAACTCAGTTCTAAAATACGTCCAGGAAATAGCCAAACCTTCTCCTAAGGCTAGATGGATGTGTACCTCTACTCTGACACCTCCAGGTTGATGGACTGGGCCCCCAACAGTTCTCTGTTGGGGGCCCAGATAACAGCTGGTAATATCTGGGCTCTCCTTTTCCTAATCCTGACCATGACTTCTACCTGATGGCTAGAATGTAAATGTTGTAGAAAATGAGGTCAGCTCTTGCTTTGTTATCTAAATAGCCCATATTCCCCTGGTAGCCTTCACAAAAAGGGGGTAAGCCATCTTCAGTCAGGTTGAAATGTCAGCTTCAACCTAACACTTCCTGTCTATGTTTACTGAAAGCATCAGACAATAAAATGGAGCATAACTTGACTAAAATCCTCAAAAAGGTCAACTATGGCCAAAGCATAACTCTTCAACTCTTTGGTTGTCAAATTAGAGTCAACAATCTGCTTAACAGGAAAATTTTCAAAAATGACAATCAGAACAAATGTGTGTCTTTTTGTATTTTTCAAAAGGAAATAATGCAATGGCTTTAAAATGCATTTTAACCATCATAATCCACATTCAGAATTATTGCATCTACAGTTATGCTACTTGTTGTCTCTAGAGGATTCCGTGCATTTAAAAAACATCTCCACTTTGTCATCTTTTGAAACAGCAATATTATAAGCAAAGAACATTCATTTTAATAGTGTATAAAAAGTTTGTGCCTTCTGAAACAAAACAAACTGGCAGTGATATAAAAGGGTGCTACTCCTCTTCCTCTGCTGACACTTTGTGTTGTTTGTGGAAAAGGATGAAGGGCAGTTATTGAAAAACAAACGGGGTGCAACTTAGAAATATTAGAATATTTCTAAGTTGCACCCCGTTTGTTTATATATTATATATTGTATATATATATTATAATATATTAGAATGTATTTTGGGACTTTATTTGTGTCATATAGTTTATTGCAGCAGGGTCTTCATGTGGAAAAATGTTGGTTTAAAAATTACAAAATTTCAAAATAAACCAATATGGCTTTAGATTAAAATAATAAACAATCTATTTTAAATCCCGAGGGAATAATTATAACAAAAAACACATCACTTGTTCTGTGTAGGAGAACGGTAGTTCTAACTACGATATAGTAAAGAGTATGGCTGAGATCTCTGACACAGGTGTCTTGGGTTGGCAGCTCTTATGTTGGTGGAGGGCCATTGGTGTAGTGCAGCATTGGGTAGAAGGATCGGGCAAAGTTGTTGGACAGACTACAGCTGTGGTCCTGGTCAGACAGCGGTACCAGAAAGACTAGGACCAGCAGCACCAGGAACAGCATGTGGAGGGAGAAGACAGCTCGTATGATCCAGCAGAGCAAAGGTCGATGGAGGGACAGATCTCTTCTCTCTCCCCTGCAAGCAGACAGAGATAGACATGTTTGTCTTTAATGTAATTTAACAAAATATAAAAAGATAAAGAAATATAAATACTTTTCAAACCCGTAGCTGCTTACGTCAAATTCAAGTCAGCTTAGGAAGTGCTGGAACCTAATCACAGTGGTCAGCTAGCAGTTCCTACAACGCACTAATGGAACCAGAGAAACTCTTCTGGAGAATGTCTCCTACCTAGCACTGTCTCCTGCACTGCTTCTATCAGTGGTTAGACAGAACCTGACAAGTGGTCCTTAAGTAGCTTATTGATTGCTCTAACATCAACTGCATTGCTATTCTCTTTTGAAGGTCTTTTTGTTAACAGTAATTAGCAGAAACAGAAGTTAGTATGCATACTAATTTCTGTTTATACACATGCTTATATACAGTAAGCATGTATATAAATATATACATGTTTATATATATGTATATAAGCATTTAGTTTATATACATAAAATGTATATAAACATTGTATGTGTGTTAATGTATATAAACATTAAATTACATCAAATACAGGAAAATAAACATTAGCAGTGATAGGTATTTTCCTTTCGAACCTAAATAAAAGAAAGAACCACAGACAACGTATATGAATTTCAACGTGAAGCTTTTGCAAAAGGGAAGGCTCTGAGAACTCTTCCTCCGAAGAATCCACAGAGCATTCTGGGCTGCCCTTACAACGGCTCCTGTTTTTATTGTCTAAGAAGGACAGGCAAGGGGGCAGTCAGGAAAAACAACAGAGGTCGTAAAGCTTCTAACCCAAACATCTAACAACCCAGGTCCAGATGTGATATCTGATCAAAGGTCTGAGCCCGGTTCAAATCTCGGTCAATACTGTCAAGAAAACAAAATACGACTGCTCACAGGTGGTTACTAAATTAGGAGGTGTTCTTGCAAAAGGGTTTAAAGTCTGAGAAACTCAGTGTTATCTATTTCTCGTAAAGTTGAACAGACAGTAGTGACCTCCAGGTCATTTAAAGAAGAGAACACTTTAAACAGAAAATCACAAAGATCTATAGACTTAATGTGAACTAGAGTAAGAAAATAAAATGATAATACCAAAAAATCTCCAACAAGCAGCAACTAACATTTTCAGTATGGGGGAGAGGACTGGATAAGCCATTGCTTCTTCATGCTCCGAGTTTTAATACAAGTTCTTAAATTAGTTTGTTAAAATTTTCCTCTATCATCTACTGATCAAAGCTTAATACACATATACACACAGCTTAGAAATAAAATAGCATTCTATCACTTTCATTTTTATAAACATTATTTATGCTAATTTTGCTCTTGAATTGTGCAACATTTTTACTTTGCTTAATTTTATCATCCAAGCTGAACTGCACATACTTTTAAGAGTATGTGCAGGTCACAATGTGTAATTTATTACACATGGTTTATTAAATTATATTTTCCTCTCAGATCATACCTTCAATCTTTACTTTTAAATAAATTTTGAATATTCTTTGGAAGCATATTCTTTCTGGCTTTGAATATATTATGTGCTGCTTTAAATTGTACTTAATACATACATTTCAGAAGTTGTGATTTGAAGAAAAAAAAAAGATTCGTATGCTCCCGAGCTCAAACATTGAATATCTTTCTTAATACTCTTTTTTGCATTGTGTCAATACGATAACGTTGGAGTGTGCAAAGTTTAGTTGTTCAACATATGCCTTGTTTTTCCTAATATTATTACATACATGTTAGATATACCGTTTCCCAACTTGTGATCCAAAATTACACCTAGAAATATATGTTCATAGACGTGTTCAATTAAAAACATTAGCAATTTCCAGATTTACAGTTGCATTAATTTCTCTTTTTTCAAACAACATGTATTTCGTTTAAGTTAAATGATGAATGTCATTATTTTAGAACGTTGACATTCATCATGTCAACATTCTGCTTACATGACTACATGTCAGTGGATGGAGAAAAATAAAGACATTACCTAATAGGTGTAGCTGCCTGAAAACCAGCCTCCTCCTGAAGTAAAGACAAGCAGATAAATCTTAATCACTTTGAACACATCAGGTTTAATCAGGTGAAGGCTCTGTTAGCTTCTCACTAACACCTCAGTTACCTTTATTGCCACTTTTACCTTTATTGCTTCCTACCTCAATATGGGTAGAAGTCAATATTTGTGTATTCTAGGGGTTGCACCGAGTAGTCATAATCACGTGACAAAACTAATGTTTCCAAGAAAATGAAAGAAGGCAAACTAGGTGAGTTTGTCAGACAGCCCAACTTGTGTAAAAATGTAAATAATTTACCAAAAAGAAACTGAAAATTCCAGCAAGAGCTACCGGAATACGGGTGTTTGCGTGGCACAGTGCTTAGAGAGCGCCCGCATAAAGAGACTGTAGACCGCAGTGTCTAGAGTCTGACTCCCTTACTTGGTTAGTTTGGCCCATTCCTCACTCTTCCAGTTCCCCTCCCCCTGCCCCTTCCTGTCAGATTGCTGTCAAATAAAGGCAACTAATGCCAAAAAAATTCTTAAAAAATAGAGAGAGAGAGAGACAGAGAGAGAAAGAGAGAAAGAAAGACTACCAGTATTGTATGAAATTCTGTTCCCCTGTGAAAATCTGTTCCCCCTGTGTCGGGACCGCGCATTGCAGCCAGAGAGGCAGATGTGACCATTTTCACGGTGCTTCTGACCAATTTCTCTGTAAAAACAAAAACACAGGGGAACAGAATTTCGCACAAGACAGGTGTTCTGACTATCATTGCTACCTCCTCAAATTTTCCTACCATAGGATGGATAGACAGCTAAGTCTGTCTGTCGGTGCTATGCATCCAAAGCTGCTACGGTCATGTTTACAAACAGAAAACTATAGCGGGTTGTGGTAATGTTAAATATATTGGATAACATTATTTGAGTGACGGGACTGAAGTGGAAGCTTAGGAGTTATGCTTAGCTTAGCATTGGAACAATTTCTATACATGACGAAACCACAAGAAGATCACTTCCTTCATCTGAATGTTCTACCTGTTTAAAATGAAAAGCACTAATCCTTTTACAAGAATATCCTACTTGTTAAAAAATATTATGAATACAGAGGTGTTTGTAAGAATAAAACAGTATCAAACAGGGGAAACACATTTTTCTTGGAATTAAATTAAACACAGACAAATGAAGATCACCGCAGATCTTTTTTGCGCATTAATACGTTGTATGTCTGCTATCAGATGCAGCACAGCCACAATGCGTCCACCAAACTGTGCAGGGCACTGAAATGATGGGATATGATTAATATACACTAATATTACACTGCTATTAGACAGCTTCAATCCCACATAGTATTGCTACCAATATCTATTTAGAAAAATAAAAAAAGGTGTAATTAAACTAAAATATTTTTAAAATATAGGGACAAAATAGCCCACAAAACAACATATTTTGTCCTGATTAACCGCTAAACAATGACTTGTTTAAAGCCATAAATATATTTATAAGCTGCTGCCATGTAAACTAAAATCATGAAGTAATACATCAGCTTAATGAAAGCCAGGTATAAAATAAATTAAATAAAGCTTACCGTAATCTTCGATGAAATAAAACACATGAAACGACACTTCCACAGGTAGGACGTATTTATAAGAAATCTGCTGATTAAGCAGTATGTGACGTAGCATCGATGTGTGCATGTGCATTACCACAAGGTAGGACGGATTTACAGGTAGCACAGACAAACAGAACACCGGATTCAAAAAAAAAAAAAAAACAACTTTTTTTTATGATCATTTTTGTGAAAACAAACAAGAAAGACTTAACCTGGTGGTGGGGCTAGTAAATTATGGCGGGCCGCCAGGCCTATAGTACACTGCGGAAACCCTGAATTATCCTGTGAACATGTGAACCTGCCGGCCCACTTAGTATGTTAATGGGCCAGCAGTTTATGCATTCTCTGCATTTGTGAATATTGAGATTGTTTTAGCTCTACATAACAGACCAGTTTATTTATTCAAAGCTTTTATTTGTGTTTATGCAGAAAATGAAAAATGAGTAAATAAAATGCCCAGAAAATAAACATGAACCTACCACTATTTCCTGCAGTGAACACAGGGCTGCAGCTACCTTCTGCAGCAACACATGAAGCTTGTTGCCAATGACATGAATTTTCTCCTTGGCCTCTACACTCTCCTCAGAAGTGGCTTCCAACAGGAGCTGGGAAGAGATCTCCTGCAAAGCTGAAACCTGACGATGTCTGGAATGAAGCTCCTCCTGCAGAGTCTGCAACAGAGGGTGACACAAGACTGTGAAATCCTGTCTGGGAGTTTGTTGAAAATCTCAGGTCAAGTTATGACCTGAGATAAGTTCAGCTTCCTTCAGCACTTGAAGTTTCAAGGCACAGAATAGCAAAATTAAAATAATAGAAAGATAAAAATGTACCACCTAAGTGGACTTTCAAGAGGGATCCATGCTTAGTTGATTATTGCTATGGTAACCAAACAATCTAACTATGAAGATTGCTCTTTGAAATTTTAAAAAATATACTTACTAGATACCTAAAATCTTGAATTTCATTTTAGACTATTTAAAATCTTTTCATTTACCGATGCTGAAACCATTAACTCAAATTTAACAGCATTGATAGTTTCAATGCTCTACTCTCCTCGGGCTGCCACCTTATCTTGGTGGAGGAGTTTGAGTGCCCCAATGATCCTAGGAGCTATGCTGTCTGGGGCTTTATGCCCCTGGTAGGTAGACAGGTCCTAGGTGAGGGACCAGACAAAGCGCAGCCCGAAGGCCCCGATGATGGAAATGACCTTTGGACTTCATGTTCCTTTGCCTGGACGCGGGTCACCGGGGCTCCACTTTGGAGTCAGGCTCAGCCCGAAGAGGAAATGTGGGTCCCCCCTCCCATGGACCCACCACCTATGAGAGGGGCTAAAGGGGTCGGGTGCAATGTGAGATGGGTGGCGGCTGAGGGAAGGTCCAATCCTCGGTTGCAGAAGCTGGCTCTTGGGAGGTGGAATGTCACCTCTCTGGTGGGGAAGGAGCCGGAGTGTGTGAGGTTGAGAGGTTCCGGCTAGAAATAGTCGGTCTCACTTCGACGCATGGCTCTGGTTCTGGAACCAGTCTCCTTGAGAGGGGCTGGACATACTTCCACTCTGGAGTTGCATACGGTGAGAGGCGTCGGGCAGGAGTGGGCATACTTGTTGCTCTCCATCTTGGCGCCTGTACGTTGGGGTTTACCCCTGTGAATGAGAGGGTAGCCTCCCTCCGCCTACGGTTGGGGGTACGGGTCCTGACTGTCGTTTGTGCTTACGGGCCGAATGACAGTTCAGATTACCCACCCTTCTTGGAGTCCTTAGAGGGGGTACTGGAGAGTGCCCCTCCTGGGGACTCCCTTGTTCTGCTGGGGGACTTCACTGCCCTCATTGCACATAGTGCAATAACAGTGAGACCTGGAGGGGAGTGGTTAGGAGGAACGACCCCCCCGATCTGAACTCGAGCAGTGTTCCGTTGTTGTCTATAACGAACACAATGTTCAAGCATATGGCCGCAGTTCGACGATCGACTTTGTCATCGTTTCATCGGATCTGCGACCATATGTCTTGGACACTTGGGTGAAGAGAGGTGCGGAGCTTTCCACTGACCAATACCTGGTGGTGAGTTGGCTCCGGTGGTGGTGGAGGATGCCGGTCAGACCTGGCAGGCCCAAATGTGTTGTGAGGGTCTGCTGGGAATGTCTGGCGGAATCCCCCGTGAGATGGAGCTTTAACTCCCATCTCCGGCAGAACTTCAAACATGTTCCGGGACAGATGAGGGACATTGACTCTGAGTGGACTGTGTTCCATGCCTCCATTGTCAAGGTGGCTTATCGGAGCTGTGACCACAAGGTTGTCGGTGCCTGTCACAGCAGCAACCCTCAAATCACAAAAAGCCTGATCAGGGCAGCCCCACTTTGTGATTAACTGAATTTGAGCCTTCTTACCATCAGCGTGTGTTGCTGCTGGATCAGGGTAGACGGTGGAATTGACAACTTGAAAATGTTTACAGCATGCAACTTGTTCTCAGCTTGAGAGAGCAACAATAGCAGTGAGTGCAATGCTTCATGAAACTCCTGCAGGAACAGATCAACAGTGTGAGGCCACATTTTAGAAATATGTCATGTTCAAGTGAAATTCTTCTAGATACTAATGGAAATGTGTGGGGCTGACCTGACATTGCATGAGAGCAGAATGTAGCTTCCTCTCCCAGCTCTGTAGAGTGCTGCAGGCCTGAGTCCAGCTGTGATTGGTTGAGCACAGAGCCTCTTGCAGCTCCTGGAGCTCAGCATCGTCAGCCTGCAGGAAGTAATGGCTGCTCAAGTTGGCAGAGATCATCAGACACTTGTAGGTGTTAAAGGTCCTCCGCATCTCCTTCACAGATGTGAACAAAGGTAACATTTTAATTTTAGATTAATGTTTTTTATTAAAGGTTTTGTGACGCAGTGGTCAGCATTCACATGACCTTACTTTGAGTTTCTTGATGTTGACCTCAATGTCTTGGATGCTGGGGGATGGAGCAATGTGCTGCAGTCTCTCCAGCTCAGGGAGCACCCTGCCCAGCCAGGAGGTGACATCACAGAGGTCAGAGTTGAGTTTGTGCCAGTGCTCAAGGTCATGACATTTAACCTTTGTCTCAGCAGTGGGCTTTCGGGTTTGCTGCAACTCCCAGCATTCAATCCCACCTAGAGGTCAGATGAGTTGAATTGTTGTAAATGAAGAGCTTTAAAACCAAAGAAACAATGCCAGGAATGTAGCTGAACTACAGTGCCTGAAACTTTGTCAATTTTGTCAATCAAAGTTTGTCAATTTTTATGTATTTTATTACAATTTTACATGATAAACGCAAAATAATTGCAGCCTGGAATGTTAATGCCAGTTTGACAACCTTTGTTGTCTTGTTGACAACCTTTGTTGTCAAACTGGCAAAAAAAAACTTCCAGTCAATGATTGGATGCAATCTGCTGGGTTTTCTTAGATAGAAACGTTTTGATCTACTTTGAATAATTAACAGAGTTTACTGTACTGTTTAATACCTAGTACCAAGCAGTGCAGTACAGTAAAACCTTTCTTTTTTTTTACAGGGTTTTAAGATGACATTTGTTGTGAATTAGCGCTATAGAAATAAAATTTAATTGAATTGAAAGAAAAACATGGAAACTTAGGAGAAGCTGGAAAGATTCACAGCTCTGTTGGGAGAATCTGTAAATATCAGAACAATAAGTCATGAACTAATCTGGCCTTTATAGAAGAAGGAGAACAAGAAAGTTCTCAGAAATTTGTGTTGCATTGTATTGGTCTGTCACAGAGGTGCAGTCTGGAGCAGGCCCAAACAGATTTTCCCAAGACCCTGACATTCTACTAGATTTTTGTGGAGTGATTGCCTGAACACTTTTGTCTTGTTTACTATAATTCATTTTATACCTCAGAAGTTGCATTATAACTTAACGATGTGAAAAAACACCAGTCTGATAAGTTTGGAGAACAGGATTTTTCCTGCAGTACGGTCAGAATTTTGCAGGGTTATTCTTCCTCCGTGGAGCTCAGAGGCCGAATGCATTATTTGATCAGTCTGCAGTGATTATAAAAAATGGTAAAAGTCAAATCAAATCTGAAGCAACGCCATATCATTGCAATATAATACAGAACCTTTTTAACATATATATAAATGAATGGGCCAGTTGGAGTTAGAGCCAAAGTAAAGACATTTATTGTCTCCAGACACAATGCTGTCTGGAGGATTAATGAAGGGAAACCAAAAACAAGAGTATGAATTACCAAAACTGACATAATAAGAAATGAAAGCATAATTATATATTTAGTTTTTCCATGTCCTTACACATGAGTTTCCATCAAAAAATGTATATATTTTCTTTTTCATTTCCCCTTTTCTGCTTGTCCTTTTTCTGCTTCTCCGTGTGCATCTTTATGTTAATGAGGAGAGCTGCCTTCTATGTCCAGCTCCTCTACTATTGGCCAAAAAAGCTTTAGAACCAGCGTGTCTGCGTAAGACGTTGACAGTGTTTACATCTCCCGCAGTTGCTCGGTGCCACAGACCAAAACAAACTTTATCCCGGTGTTTTTATTGTGTTACCAACTGCAGTGAAGTTAGTTTCAAGTTGGATATTGGATATGCCAATATCCGCCGAGCAAGGGGCATTTAGCTCAAGGTTGAACCAATTTATGAACGCTAACTTTGGCCAGCCGTTCTAAAGCTCCCTCCTCAAGCACTCGGAGGTTCATGTAGGGACTATCAACAAATTTCTAAATCAAACACTCCTGTCAAACAAATGTTAATAAATGCCTTGCCTTGTGGCCAACTGATACAAAAAAGTGGTAATTCATGTTTTTACATGAGACACACTACCCTCTATTAAAATGTCAAGTCATATTCAATAATGTTAATATTAAATAATATAATAGTAGTGTAATAGTAGTGTGTAGTGTTTTCTTCAATAGCTTCCGTATCATGTGCCACATTGACTAGAAATCAGCGTGTAATTGTTGTACTAAATTGTATATATGAGGCACATGCATTTTTATTCCATTTTAACTCATTTTTTATTTTTGTTACCCATTTTTTTAGTTTGAATTTAGTATTCCTCTTCAATAGCTTCTACGTCATGTGACCTATTGAGTCAAAATCTATGTGAAATTGTTCTACCAGTCTGTACAGATGAGGTACACTCATTTTTATTCGATTTGACCCTTTTGATTCCCTGTCGATATACAGTTCTACATTACCATGTCACCAGGCGACTCTGAACCCATCCCATAAATACTTAGAACAGATAAATGTGTGGATGTGCCAAAACTGTCTGCAGCTGAACAGAAACAATACTGAAGTTATTATATTTGCACCAAAAGAGGAACAGCCTAGAGTTATAGATCTAGAGTCAATGCACAGCTTCAGTTATTACTTCAGTTACTGAAACCTGGGAGTAGTGATGGACTCTGACCTGAACCTTCAGAGCCACATTAAGACAGTCACAAAGTTGGCCTTCTATCACCTGAAGAACATTAGAGGACTTATGTTTCAGCGAGATCTAGAGAAACTCATCCATGTTTATCTTTAGTCGTATTGATTACTGTCAGGTTTAAACACCTACTGAGACAGATTTAACAAACACAAGAAAGACAAGAGAGTTAGATTCTTTTGCACTCACGAGAACAGCCAGAGATGTTTTCAGTCACACATCTCTTCCGTTCTGAAAACATATGTGTCCGTTCTCCCTTTTTATTGCTGTTAGGATCCCTGTTACAGAGAGCGTCTCAAAGGGGTGGGGAAAACACTTCAATCACATAATTGCAACGCAAATGCTAGTCACTAACAAAACACATGGTATCTACACACTAGATTATTCTGTTCCAGACACAGGATAACACAGAGCAAGTTGTACGTCTTCACAGTGTTGTATAGTAACGAAGTAAAAATACTTCACTACTTTACTTAAGTATATTTTGGAGTACTTCATACTTTCCTCGAGTATAAAAATTTTTGATGACTTTCACTTTTACTTCACTATATTTCCGAACTTAATTGCATACTTTTACTCCGATACATTTTCAATATGTGGTTTAGTTACTCGTTACAAAAAAGCGAGAGAGAGAAACAAAGTGTTTTGACCCCACCTACTGATTAGCAAGTAGCAAGTAGGCTACCGAACAAAGTCGGTAGCCTACTTGCCTGGGCTTGTTCATCACCACCAATAGGATACACCTGTTTCGCTTCTCCCATTAAACACAAAGCAAGTCTCGCAATCAGCAGCAGTCACATGGAGGAGGAGACGGAGACCACAACGACTGCAACTACGTCGGACACGGCTCCAGGGGAACCACCAGCTGGTGATGAGAGCCCATGGCCTTATTTAAACACAATACACGCTTTCGTGGGTGTTAAAGATGCAGTTTATGTTATTCCTGCCCGAAGATGTGGAAATTCTATCTTACAAAAACTCCCCGTCCAACTTGAAGAAACACATCGAGGTAACTTCTTATGAAATGGTTATAATCCTCCTGTTTCAGTAACTATAGCTTGGTCACTAGACACTGCTGTATTGTGAAACGTTGACCATAAATGAACTTTGTTTGGCATTGTTTCAGTTCCACACGTGGTGTATTTAGCTTAGGCCTAATGTTGACTGTAGCAGGCTACCTAGACTCCTCTGTTCAAGGGGGGACAGAAGCCATAGCGATAGCAATTTAGACTAAATTTAACGAATATAGGAAAGGCATACAAGTTCAAAACCAGGTTTACAGATGCCAATAAGCTCCATTTCCCTCCCAATTCTTTTTTTCTTTTCCATAATGACCAGTTGTGTGCACCACCTACTGACTGTAGCATTGACTGATTCACTGATTTGTGAAGTAGAGTAATCGTAACAGCTCTTTTTCTTCATGTTGGCCGCATTTTCTGTACTATTTATTTTTCTCATTTTCAGCACTGACCTTACTTGAAGGGAAAACTTAAGGCTTACAAAACCTTTGTATTTTCTGTCCTGGAGGGTATACTAAGCAGCTGGTTCAGTTGTAAAGCAGGTTAAGTTAACCTTGTGCTATAGGTAAAGCACCTAATTTTCTTAACCAAATGATGCCTGCAGGTATATCTATTAGCAGGTTTAATTTTGCCTGCACTTGGTTGTGTACATTATTTTAAGTGTATTTGACAAGTTTACCAAAATATAAAAAATGTCATTCAAACTGCATTTGCTTTGTTTTACTTTTTACTTGTACTTTTCATTACATTACTTGAGTACATCCATTTTACAGTAATTTCCATACTTAAGTACAAGAAGTTTCAGATACTTTAAGACTTTAACTCAAGTAACATTTCAGTCAGTGACTTCGACTTTTACCAAAGTCATATTTTGGAGAGGTACTTGTACTTTTACTTGACTCTGAGATTTCAGTGGCTGCACAGTGGCGCAGTTGGTAGCACTGTTGCCTTGCAGCAAGAAGGTCCTGGGTTCGATTCCCGGCCGGGGTCTTTCTGCATGGAGTTTGCATGTTCTCCCTGTGCATGCGTGGGTTCTCTCCGGGTACTCCGGCTTCCTCCCACAGTCCAAAAACATGACTGTCAGGTCAATTGGTTTCTCTAAATTCTCCCTAGGTGTGAGTGTGTGTGTGCATGGTTGTTTGTCCTGTATGTCTCTGTGTTGCCCTGCGACAGACTGGCGACCTGTCCAGGGTGAACCCCGCCTCTCGCCCGGAACGTAGCTGGAGATGGGCACCAGCACCTCCCGACCCCATTAGGGACAAGGGTGAACAGAAAATGGATGGATGGATGGATGGATGAGATTTCAGTACTTTATACAACACTGCGTCTTCATGGCAACAGTTTTATAGCTATCTAACAGGTCAAGGATGCAGAGGTTTCGGCTGAACGATAACCCTGTTGAAAACGGTTCTCTGCTCTTCCTCAGAGAGGCCTTCTGAGAAAGGAATCAAAGTAATTCAACAACAAAGAAACATTCTTTATGCTAAGATGAAACAAATAAAGGCATATCAGACAAGAACATTATAAAGGCGCATGAAACAACAAATATTTGATAATAATACAGGTCCTTCTCAAAATATTAACATTTTGTGATAAAGTTCATTATTTTCCATAATGTAATGATAAAAATTGAACATTCATATATTTTAGATTCATTGCACACTAACTGAAATATTTCAGGTCTTTTATTGTCTTAATACGGATGATTTTGGCATACAGTTCATGAAAACCCAAAATTCCTATCTCACAAAATTAGCATATTTCATCCGACCAATAAAAGAAAAGTGTTTTTAATACAAAAAAAGTCAACCTTCAAATAATTACGTACAGTAATGCACCCAATACTTGGTTGGGAATCCTTTTGCAGAAATGACTGCTTGAATGTGGCGTGGCATGGAGGCAATCAGCCTGTGGCACTGCTGAGGCGTTATGGAGGCCCAGGATGCTTCGATAGCGGCCTTTAGCTCATCCAGAGTGTTGGGTCTTGCGTCTCTCAACTTTCTCTTCACAATATCCCACAGATTCTCTATGGGGTTCAGGTCAGGAGAGTTGGCAGGCCAATTGAGCACAGTGATACCATGGTCAGTAAACCAGTGGTTTTGGCACTGTGAGCAGGTGCCAGGTCGTGCTGAAAAATGAAATCTTCATCTCCATAAAGCTAAAGCATGAAGTGCTCCAAAATCTCCTGATAGCTAGCTGCATTGACCCTGCCCTTGATAAAACACAGTGGACCAACACCAGCAGCTGACATGGCACCCCAGACCATCACTGACTGTGGGTACTTGACACTGGACTTCTGGCATTTTGGCATTTCCTTCTCCCCAGTCTTCCTCCAGACTCTGGCACCTAGATTTCCGAATAACATGCAAAATTTGCTTTCATCCAAAAAAGTACTTTGGACCACTGAGCAACAGTTCAGTGCTGCTTCTCTGTAGCCCAGGTCAGGCGTCTCTGCCGCTGTTTCTGGTTCAAAAGTGGCTTGACCTGGGGAATGCGGCACCTGTAGCCCAGTTCCTGCACACGCCTGTGCACGGTGGCTCTGGATGTTTCTACTCCAGACTCAGTCCACTGCTTCCGCAGGTCCCCCAAGGTCTGGAATCGGCCCTTCTCCACAATCTTCCTCAGTGTCCGGTCACCTCTTCTCATTGTGCAGCGTTTTCTGCCACACTTTTTCCTTCCCACAGACTTCCCACTGAGGTGCCTTGATACAGCACATTTGTTCAGAAATATCTTTCTGTGTCATACCCTCTTGCTTGAGGGTGTCAATGATGGCCTTCTGGACAGCAATTAGGTTGGCAGTCTTACCCATGATTGGGGTTTTGAGTGATGAACCAGGCTGGGAGTTTTAAAGGCCTCAGGAATCTTTTGCAGGTGTTTAGAGTTAATTCGTTGTTTCAGATGATTAGGTTCATAGCTCATTTAGAGACCCTTTTCATGATATGCTAATTTTGTGAGATAGGAATTTTGGGTTTTCATGAGCTGTATGCCAAATTCATCTGTATTAAGACAATAAAAGACCTGAAATATTTCAGGTAGTGTGCAATGAATCTAAAATATATGAATGTTCAATTTTTATCATTACATTATGGAAAATAATGAACTTTATCACAATATGCTAATATTTTGAGAAGGACCTGTATATACAATTTACCTAACAATTACTGCAACAGCGTCTTCACAGGTCTGCCTAATAAATCAATCCTCCACCTGCAGTTGATCCAGGACACTCCTGCTCGCGTTCTCACTAAAAGCAAGAAGTTAGAGCACATAAACCCAGTTCTAACTTCCCTACCCTGGCTCCCTGTAGCTCGGAGAATAGATTTTAAAATACTGTTAGTTTATAAATTACTGAACAGCTTAGCACCACAATACAGTAAAGGTCTGCTGTTGTTGTATCAACCTTCCAGACCCCTCAAATTCTGGTTCTGGTTCTGCTCTGCATCTCCAGAACCAGAACCCAACAAGGAGAAGCAGCATTCAGCTTCTATGCACCACAGATCTGGAACAAACTTCTAGAAAACTGTAAAATAGCTGAAACACTGACTTTCTTTAAATCTTAACTAAAGACCCACCTGTTTTGAGTTGTATTTGAAACGTAATCAATTACGAATTTAATGACTTAATGTAATGTTACATGACTATGGAACATGACTTTATGTTTTTGATAATGTGAACCACTTTGAAATGCCTTGCTGCTGACTTGTGCTATACCAATGAAATTTG
Organism: Xiphophorus couchianus; assembly: GCF_001444195.1. Lineage (NCBI taxonomy): Eukaryota > Metazoa > Chordata > Actinopteri > Cyprinodontiformes > Poeciliidae > Xiphophorus > Xiphophorus couchianus. Next base: position 3,091,085 of record NC_040240.1, read on the forward strand.
ATTGATTGATTGTTAGTGGGTCACATGACGTGACCTATTAAACACATATATTTTTTGATATAAAATAATGTAAAAAATATAAAAACATCTAAAATGGGGAAAAATGAGTGTACCTCATCTGTACAGACTGGTAGAACAATTTCACACAGATTTTGACTCAATAGGTCACATGACCTAGAAGCTATTGAAGAGAAATAGTAAATTTAAACTAAAAAAATAGGTTATTTAATTATTTAATATTAAAATTATTTAAAATATTGAATATGACTTGACATTTTAATAGAGGGTAGTGTGTCTCATATAAAAGCATGAATTCATAAAGTCACAAGGCAAGGCATTTATTAACATTTGATTGTTTGGTTTGGAAAATACCAAACACTCCTGTTGACAGTTGACAGTCCCTAAGTGAACCTCTGAGCGCTTGAGGAGGGAGCTTGAGAACGGCTGGCTGACATTAGCGTTCATAAATCGGATCAACCTTGAGCTAAATGCCGCTTGCTTGGCGGATATTGGGATATCCAATATCCAACTCGAAACTAACTTCACTGAAGTCGGTCACACAATAAAAACCCCGGGATAAAGTTTGTTTTGGTCTGTGGCCTGTAAAGATGGCACCGAGCAACTGCGGGAGATATAAACACCCGTCAACGCCTTACGCAGTGACGTTGGTTCTAAAGCTCTTTTGGCCAATAGTAGAGGAGATGGACATAGAAGGCAGCTCTCCTCATTAACATAAAGATGCACACGGAGAAGCAGAAAAAGGACAAGTCAAAAAAGGACAAACAGAAAAAGGAGAGGAGGCAATGACAAAAGAAAGAGGGCTTGTATAAGGAAAAGACAAAACAAAATATCTACTTTCGTGACAAAAACCTGTGTTTGGGGGAAATGAAAAAGAAAATATATACATTTCTTGACGGAAACTCGTGTGTAAGGACATGGAAAAACTAAATATGTAATTATGCTTTTATTTCTTATTATGTCAGTTTTGGTCCTTCATACAAGGGTCATGTGAAAAGGTAAATATATCTATATTCAATCTCATCATGAATACATCTGCAGTTAGCAGATATAGCTCGGATATATTTAGCTGGAACGCATCCAGCTAAATAGTTGGATGAAACTATTTAGCTTCATGAATTGTAGATGAATCAAAACACAGTTCTTACACGAACATCTTTAAAAAACTGGCTAATATGAAAAAAGTTCAATCATTTCAGTCATCTCAGAGAGTTAAACTTATATATATTAATTAAGCATAGAGTAAAATATGTCAAACCTTTATTTAAGAAGCTAACAGACAATAAAAATCCCAACTTCCATGTCTCAGAAAATTTCAAACTATGAAAAAGTTAAATATTGGAAACGTATCATTCAGTTTAATATATAGCTGAGAAACAAGCAGCTATAATAACCTCACATAATTTCTTAAGCCACACTCACGTTATTTATTTACAAAATATGCTTTCAATTCCCTCAACTGTTGTGATTCAACCTGCATAATGGATATGGGTCTTCTTGTACTATCATAAATATAGATGACGTCCCCTGCTCTATGTAGACTGTATCTAGATAAAATCTCAGTAACATACATTAATAGCTGAATTGTGACAAAATATTGCATTTATTCATTAATAGCATTTAATTTGTATGTTTATTCGAATAATTAAAATATTATTGTCTCACTTGTGACCAGACATTCCTTTAAATGCAACCCTTGTTACTGGGTCAACATACCTGTGCCGCTGGCTGTGCTGCTGCTCAGACCTGCCTCCTCGACTTCCTGGTCATCATTGAGGATCAGTTTGACTCTTTTCACATTGTTAATGCTCCCACTGCAGTCTGACATGAACTTTGTCTGAACACCAATACACACATGAGCAGAACCAGAGTTACATTCAGAATTAATGATGCGCCTTCATACCTTATGTTTGACAGGGAGAAGTTTTTTTCTATGTTTTTTCTGCACTTATTATACGCAAATCATAAAGCTTTTCAGAACAGCTTTCTTTTAAGTACATTAAAAGAAAGCATTTTAAAAAAACTGACTACATCAGGTGAATTGCATTAAATTGTATTAATTATATAAAACTAAATATCTACATCTAAACAGCAAAAAATGTATAAAAAGTAATAAAATGCATTGCACTGTAGTACTGTTAGACCTCATTTCAAGCGGCCTCTGAGGCTCGGACCTAATGAGTGCAGGATGAAGTGACCCAATTCCGATTTTTTTTTTTTGACGTAATGCGACCTGTATCCGATCTTTCCATGACAGTCTGAACAGCACAGGTCGGATTTGTTTCGAATGCGACCCAAGCCACTTGAATATCCGATACGTATCCGATTCAAAAGCGAAATAACGTTTGGGTCGCATTCATTCGAACTGAACGTCACTAATACTCAACAAATATCACTATTCTGCATCCTGATACGCGCAAGCGGAAAGAATAACAACAACCATGATGGATTATAATGAGGACTAAGTTGTTAAAATGTTGACTCCGGCCGGACAACAATTTTAAATATGTAAGCTATGCTCCACCGTTAGCATCCATTTTTACTTCCGCAAACACAGAGCACTTCTTTTTATGGCTGTTGGCAGAACACTGAGAACGCTGACGCTACTGCGTCCTCTACTGTGTCCTCTACTGCGTCCTCTACTGCGCATGCGGGACACTCTCAGGTTGTTTGCTCGTTCAGACTGCAGAATGCATACAGGTCGCATATGTGTGGCTGTGGCAGTATGAACGACCTTTTCAAAACAATCCAATTTGACAAAAAATCGGAATTGGGTCACTTCAGGCTGTAGTGTGAATGAAGCCAAGTCACATATCTCAAGTCTTTCCTCAAGAATTGAGACATATGTCCTTACTTGGGACATAAAAGTTATGTCCCAAGTAAGGACATAACTTTTACTCCAAGTCAAGTACAAAGTCTAGGCAGACAAATCTCAAGTTGAGTCAAAGTCCTAAACATTTCACGTTTCATTTTGAATCTTAAATAATTTGACCTTTTGTTTGGCCATTTGATAATACTTTTTCGTTTAAACAGGCATGTATCATGGGAAAAAGACGATAAAGGCAGATAGAAAGAAACCAAAGTAATACTGAGCATTATAGTGTCACTAAGCCCAAACAATGACACTGAAGCATATTAATTAACCCTAAATAATTAAGACAAAGAACAATTTTTTTTAGGGTGATCCACCTGCTTAATATAAAGGAGAGGGGGGACAAGAGAGATATACAGTATTTTCTTACTTTTATTTAATTTTCTTTTTTTTTGTTGAAAAAAACAGCACTTATTCACCGTTACGAGCTCAGCAAAGATGTCACACTTCTCTCTACTTTAGAACTTTTTCCTCTCAATCTATTATTCAACATAATATTAATATTTATGACAGATGCAGTCGTTAAGGATGTGTCTGAACATGTTTTTGTCTGTATCTAAGATGTCACTGGAAGTGGATTAACATTATTGTAATGCATTGTGCTGCATGGTAGCCTACATCCTGTATGGATGATGATTTTTGTTTTGTTTTTTCTTTTTCCAACTTAAACCTCTTTGAAAGCATTGGAACACAGGATTGTTCCACCTCTTTCTGTTTTGTTGCTATCATTTTAGGAAGTAGGAGAAATGCATGAAAACAATTCAGGAGATGCACAGTGTGTGTTGTAGCAAAAGGAAGACAACATATTGGCAAAGGTTGAGGGACACAGTAGGCAGGATTGTGCATGCTTGCATCGTCATTGTTTCATTGAAACACACTTTCTGTTTGGTGTAAAGATATCAAACGTATTTTCAAGTCAAAGGGGTCAAGTGGAAGTGAAGTCATCGGAGTGAAAGTCCAAGACATGCCAAAAGTAATTTTTGACATTAATAAATTGAGTCTAAAGTCATTAAATTTGTGACTTGAATCTAATTCCCATCATTCAATTCCACATCTCTGATACTGAGTTTAATGAACCACAAATTAATTCAGATTAATTAGTAATGTGTAAAAGGCGCTGACATTTCTGTATTTTATTTCGTAATATTGGTTTAGAGATTATCTTAGGAAGTGACGTAAGCCTGAGTTTTAGGACTGTGCTACCATTCATGAGAGCAATCTAATATACTTCCGGGTCAGTTCGCTGCATTTTTCGCATGTGAGACCGCGTTCCTGGTGCAGTCCTGAGAAGTGATGCTCCGAGTGTTAAGTTGGGAAGCTTCCCAACTTAACACTCTTAACACACTTTATACCTCGGCTTACCTTCCCATGTGTTTACGCTCCTACCCAAGCCAACTTAGAAGAGGACATCCGTGAAGTGCACATGCAGATGCATCTGAGAAACTCTATGGAGCTGTAGCTTATATGAGGACTGAAGAGTGTGGCAGTCAGGTTCATCACACCTTCATCCTAGCTCGTTCCCGTGTACCTCCAAAACGGACTCTCTCTATCCTTCTCCTGGAGCTTTGTGGAGCTTTGGTGGCAGCACAGTTGGGCAGTATCCTGAAGAAAAAACTCACCTCGGCTATGAGAAGGGCAGTCCTGTGGTCAGACTCGACAAATGTCCTCAACTGGTTGAGCTCGCAGTCCTGTCGCTATAAAATCTTTGTAGGAGCCAGGATAGCTGAGATACAGGAGTTGACAGAAAACTGTACCTGGCGCTATGTAGACTCCGAAAGCAATCCAGCGGATGACCTGACAAGGGGGAAGGCTGTGGCAAAACTCAAAGTGCCAAACAGGTGGTCACATGGACCCCGCTTTCTGCTCCACAGCTCCAACACATAGCCAGAAAAGCCAAACTCTGAGCCCTTTAACAAGAAATCAGAGCTCCGAAAGACTGTCTTCTGTGGAACAATTACCAGGTGGTCACACCCTCCTGTCAGGATGGAATAGAGTACAAGACATGCCAGGAGCTCTTGGATGTTATTGTTAAGGAAATTCAAAGGCAAACGCTCTCAACTTTTCCACCTAGTGCTAAGAAATATCAGGCTACGAAACAGGCCATCCTTAGGCGAGCTCAACAGGAATCACTTCCAGAGGAATGTCGTTTGCTTGCCAGAGCAAAATCTGTTTGGTTTTATCCAGAAGTCACTTACTCACATTGGCACCTGAACTGGATACCTCAGCATGCCTTATCAGAGTAGGAGGTCGATTATAACGTTATAATCGATAGGAGGTCTTGATGGATTGACACTGCATCCTATTGTCCTGGACTCACCAGAGGTGGGACCAAGTCACTGTTTTGCAAGTCTCAAGTCTTTGTCCTCAAGTCTGAAGTAACTTGACGGTCAAGTCAAGTCAAGTCTCAAGTCAAGACAGGCAAAAGTCGAGTCAAGTCTCAAGTAGGGAGCTTGGAATTTCAAGTCCTTTGGAGTCCTTTTTTGTGTTTTCTTTAAAACAATGTTCTAATTATGCCAAATGTAAATAATAGACTATGTGTTCTTTTAAAAATCAAACACAAAATGCACTCATTGCAAATAAAGCACAGTGGTACTGAATTTGGATGTGATGGTAAAATAAATATTCCATCAGTCCAAGTGGGGTTAAATCTACAGCCAATTTCACATCTCTCTGTATTGATAAAAACATGTTGCCTGAATCAAGCTTGCCAGAATCACTAACCAATACACAAAATAACATGCTGCATTATTATCCAGAAACTCTCAGAACTACCCCACAGCGTTACGTTCAGGATCCTTACAATTGTACAATTTTTTATTTTTACAGCAATTTCTGAAGGATAGCAAAATTACTGGATTTTGATTTGTTTTCTAGCAAAATTATACCACTTGGAGATGGTATTTCAACGACCATCACACCGCCATTTGAAGAGTTACAACTGCAAAAACAGAAGACTTAATACACTGACTGCAGTAAACAATCTATTTATTGTCAATATAATTTCCCAACATAGATTTCTTCAAATACATCCATAGCTGTCAAATTTTTGGATTTGAGAATATGGGAAATGTCTCTGTCCGGTACTACTGTCAGCGGAGGGCTCTTACGTAAAACTAACGTAAGAGCAGTGGGGGGATGATGGGATTTTTATGGGAAAATACTAATACGTGAGCAGGGTGGGAAAGGGGTGTAAGAAACCATAGTTTCCCTTATGAATACACCATCCATCCTGTGATGGAACTGGACCCGGTTCATCATTATGAAGGGACAGAGAGAAACTCTTTTCCCTGAGTTCAGGTCCAGAACCTGCTTTCTGATCCAGAGCCCCGCTCACTGTCCACGGGCTTCCTGAGTTAACATGCTGCACATTAATGCGGATGCGTTTGAATCACCGGATTTATACAGCATGACTAAACATAGCATACAAGTTAAAGATAAGCGGTATCACCAACGTAACCCAGAGTTGCTAACACGACGTTAGCTAGTCAGTTGTCTCATAGTAAAAGAAAAGTACCGCTTACCTCTTTGTGAAACTTCAAATGCCAAACAGTTGGAAGTTGTTGTATATCCATGTGAGATCCTGGTCTTGCAGGTTTTGCATGTTTCACTCCGTTTTTAGTTGGATATTTCATGATTGATGTACCCAAAAGAAATTACTAACAGGATCATATCTGCTTCGAGTGTTTATTTGTCTCTCGTTTTTCCCCCCTGCTGTTATTTTAAAATCCTGTTAATTTGATTAGGTGTGCTGCAGCTACGCACACATACATACGGAGTGTGAACGAACAGAGGGACGGTCTGTGCCTGTTAATGACTGAAATGAATTAATGGGGCCACTTTATAAATAATGTGTTTTAAACTTTTGACTTGAGTAAAGTATCAAATCTTTTCAAGTAAAGAGCTTCAAGTCAAGTCCCAAGTCAATGGTGTGAAAGTCAGTCAAAAATGCTCAAAAATGTCTGAGCATTTTTTCAAGTCAAGTCTCAAGTCTTGATTTTAATGACTCGATATTACTAGAGTCCAAGTCATGTGACTCGAGTCCCCACTTCTGCTACTCACCCCTTCACACATCTTCTCATCCAAAAATATGACATCGATCTCCATTATCCAGGCCCTGAACGGGTCTTTGCAGAGCTGCGGAGATCTTACTGGATACTCCATGGAAGAGAAGTGATAAGCAAATACCAGCACACCTGTCCTGAGTGCCAGCGATGGAGGGCTCAACCCTCAATTCCGAAGATGACTCACCTTCCTGCTGCTCGGCTTAGGTTATATAAGCCAGCCTTTTACGCCACTGGTGGGGACTGTTTTGGGCCCATGATTGTGAAAATAGGAAGACGGCAGGAGAAACGCTGGGGAACCATTTTCAAGTGTCTGACAACGAGGGAAGTACACTTGGATCTCCTAAGTAGCCTGGATGCAGATGCTTTCCTTATGGCCCTGAGACGACTTATTGCCAGAAGAGGAAAGCCTGCAGAGCTATGGTCTGATTGTGGGACCAATTTTAAGGGAGGGGATTGGGAAGCCTTTGCGAACATGTCAGAGATGCTGCAGGGGCAACTAGCCCCCAGAAGATTAAGTTTCAGTTTAATCCCCCAGCAGCCTCACACTTTGGCAGAGTGTGGGAGCGAGAGATTCAGTGAAGTCAGCTCTCCGGACCTGTGTGGGTTCCCAACCTCTTCAGATGGAAGTACTTCTTACAGTTCTTCTGGAGGTAGAATCAATACTGAACTCAAAGCCTTTGGGGTATGTATGAACTGATGTGGCAGACGTGGACCCTGTGACTCCAAATAGTCTCCTCATGGGGTGGCTGGATGGATCCCTACCCCATAGAAAACCTCAGTCGAAGACGTTGGCAGCCCTCACAGATTCTTCCTGATCACTTCTGGGCAAGGTTCATCATCTTCCTGGCTTACAGACAAGACACAAATGGCAATCAAACCCTTCTGGACTTCTGCAGAATGCAATCGTTATGGTTGTGAATTCCCAGTTGCCTCGAGCCTTATGGCTGATAGATCATGTGATCAAGATTCATCTTAGTGATGATGGACTTATCAGATCAGCGGATGTGAAAGTTAGTGGACATGTCTACACTAGGCCAGTTGCTCGGTTGGTCGTTTTACCAGCTGTGCCAGCTGAAGGAAAGGACACTGAGAAAAGCAGCCAGTCACAGCCCAAAAATTAGTAAAGCCTTTTATGTTTAGCAAATGTGTAACCACATTTGGGGGCGACTGTATAAAAGGCACTGACATTTCTGTATTTTATTTTGTAATATTGGTTTAGAGATTATCCTAGGATGTGATGTAAGCCTGAGTTTTAGTGCTGCACTACCGCTCATGAGAGCAATCTAATATACTTCCGGGTCAGTTAGCTGCATTTTCTGCATGCGAGTGGTGCAGTCCTGAGAAGTGATGCTCCGAGTGTTAAGTTGATGTCAGAAAGTAAGTTATCGCATTTAGCGTGCTGTTTGTTTAATCGAGATTCAGTTTGTTATATGTGTAAACTATGGGGCTCTCTGAGCACTGGGAACTCATTTGAGCCTGCTCCGCCTTTGTAGGTTTACCTTAAATCCCATTATTTGTAACTGCATTTCGGCTGCATCTGTTATTGCTTTCCGTTGAGTTATTGCGGCAGATATAGTGATTAAGGGCATGTGGCGCCAGCTGCCACCATTGAGTAGGGATTTTATCTGGCCACATGATGGCGCCAAAGTGATTCTTATGTTAAATTGAGCCAAAAGGCTGTCTGTCTGTGGTTTTATTACTGAGGTTGTGCCTAATGATGTAATCTTTAAGTGAATTGGGTTATTTGTGTATGTTGTGGATTTATATGCACATATGGATGGTTGAGTTTATTTATTATGTGATATTTTTTTTAGTTTGTATTAGTTGAACCTCTATTTATTTGTTATTGCAGACTGCCGGCAACACTGAGTATCAAGATGAAATAAACCAGCTCACATCTACAGTTTAAGTTTCGGTCTCATGTCCTCCTTCCTGTATCCTAACTGATACACCATCTTGTTTGCTGCAAATACCCAAGGACCTAACTTAAATTAACAAGTAATTTTCACTAATTAAAATGAAATCTTCGTCACCTCATATCTGTGGGGAAAAGTGGAAGTTAACTGTGTTCAAGAGCTATTGGACCAAGAGGAATTTTTGTCCAATAGCATTCAGTGAATTATAAACCTTCATCAAGCATTTAAATCTCTCTGTCTCCTGACAGAGTCTGCAGTATTATAGGTCAGCTGCAAACAGTTCATCTGTACACTTCAGCTTCCTAAGTCTAGCTGAGCTCTGACCTCTAATAACATTAACATTTGGGTTATAGGAAGACTCTTACATAGCCTCCCTGATGTCGTGAAGAGCTGCTGTTGTGAGCTGGCATGGTGCTCAGACTATGGATTTCTCTGCAGACACGTTTCCTCTCTAGGAAGCTGGGGTGGTGCCAGCTGGGACGCTGCGTAACTGACTTCACTGAGGGAAACAGAGTAACTTTGGTAAAAAATAAAAATAAAAACAAAATCCAAAACAAATAAAAAAAATTAAAATACGAAGTATCACTATCCATTAATGAACAACATTTATTACAAGCACATCACAGTGCAAATTCTATTGGCATGTTGACATAAATTCCAGAAAATTGTTCAATCTAAAACTGTACAATCAGGTGAAACTCAATAGAGGAATAATGCAAAGAGATTAATAAATTGGAAACTTGGATTATTCAGGGGTTGCTGAATAATCATACTTTTCATGTTGGGGAAAGTGTAATTATATTAATAATCAAAACTAACCAATAACAAAAAGGAATAGCACAGTAATTCAGGCACAAACAGCAAACAGAGGGCCAGCCAGAGGCTCACTGTGGTTTTCACTAATTAATCTGAACTCTCCGTCTTCCTCATATCTGTGGTGAAGAGTGGAGGTTAACTATGTGTAGGAGACCCAAAGGGAAAAGATTCACAAAGAAAGGGATGATTCATATTTGCTGATCACCTGACAAAGCACTGAACAATGAGGCATCCTCTTCATCCTCGTGCGATGTTGACTCTCCTACGTCAACAGTGTGGTCCCACTCTAGGGGAATGGAGTCCACGCTGACGGGGGTTTCTCTTCCTGATCGTTCTAGCGGAGGTATCAGCAGGTGGGACATGGCCTGCCGTCCAGCTGAGACTCCACCCAAAACTGGAACTATCCTATTGGTCTCACAGGAGGATTGGTCCAGGTCTGTTTCATGGTTTGATATCTCCCTATCCTCATCCAGAACCTGCAGTTAAACAACATTTACTATTATTATTATTATTATTATTATTATCACACACACATCCTGAATCTGACCCTTTCTCACATGGGTCACGCTAATTCTCTCTCTTTCGGCGATGAAACTGCTCCAGAGGTCAAACTGTGAGGTAAACATATCAGTTGGTTTGGCACATTTTTCTGCCTCCACCGCTTTTTAGTCATTAATGGGTCAGTGACGATTTTGGTTTTATGAGCTAATCAGTGCCACCATGTATCCACTCACTTGTGTCACTCCAGTCAACAGAATATATAACCTCGGAGGACATGAACCAGTTAAGGATTTAATTGGATTAGCCCAATGTCCTGCAAGAAAATCAACCAATGGGCCATCACGATCGATAAATTTTTGGCTTTTTATTATATTTTTTGGGATAAATTCTGACAATCTCAGGCCAGCTCATATATGGACATCAGTCCACTGGGCGTTTCCCGGTACGCCAGAGAGCCAGTCCAGTCCTGCCTACGACATTGCCCCTGTGGAGCTTTAGGACTCTCTGATAAGTGTAATTCATCTCACTCCAACTTACATTTAAAAACTGAAAACCTCCAAGTCAAAGGTACGCAATGTCTGGAAGTGGACTGATGAGTCAAAGCAGATGTTTCCTGGCCTGCTTTGGCTGCACAGATTTTAAAGGTTTAGAGGCAAACAAATTTGCATACATCATCCAGCACATGGACTATGTGTCCACATACATCCAGTGGATGCAACAACAAGAAACTATGGTTCACTTCACATTTCAGGAAGTTGCATTACACCAAGGAAGAAGCTTACAGCAGCAGGAACTGAATCCTGCATAAGCAGGCAGCTGAGAGAGGCTACAGTGACAAGCTAAAGAACAGCTTCACAGCTAATGCAGAGTCCTAGCAATATCACTAACTAAAGAAGACCACGCCTTGGAGACCCCTTCGACTGGAAGGTGACCTAAAGAACCTCATCTCTTCTCCAAGGTTTGAAAACCATCTATTTACACCTCACACCACACCCATACAAAATGACTACTTACACTCTTCATCAACAACTCTATAACCTCTAAAGATCACTGAGGAAGATGTAAATAAACTCTTTCAGCATCAGAAGACCAGGAGAGCTGCAGGACCTGAAGGTGTCTCCTCCTCATGCTTAAAAACCTGTGCTGATCAATTGGCCTCCATCTTCAGGTCTCTCCTCCACCATCGTCCCCATTCCCAAAAACATACCATCACAGAATTAAATGACTACAGGCCTGTTGCATATACGTACATCAAGTACTATCTTTGAATTACATCACAGGCCAGTAGCTGGTCTCCCTGCAGCTTGACCTCAGACTGATCAAATATCTTTGTAGATAAACCCGGGGATAAACCACCCAAGATTGTACGCCATAGTCCTGTTGGTGGACGTCAGTTCAGCCTTCAGCCTTCAACCACCAGCCATCAGCTAATAAACACTTCAACACCATCAGCTAATCAGCATCATCTGAGCTGTGAGGGAACTCAGACATCTGAGCTGTGAGGGAGCTCAGACATCCTGCATCAGATGCTCACTCTCTACATAGTTTCATGTAATTTTGACTACTACTACTCACCGGTCTTCTGTTGATGAGGCGGTGATGGAAGCGAGCCACCCTGCCGAACACCTCCTGGCAGTAGGAGTGAAGCTCCTCCAGCTCATCCTCGATCAGCACAGCATCCAGTGGAGCACTCTTCTGGATTAGATTCTCCCCTAAAACAATCAGGGCATCAATCTTGTTGGTGTTCAGAGTGATCTCCTGCTGGAAGCCCTACAGAGAGAAAGTTTGAGCAGGAAAATATTTTAGAAGCAAACCACTCTGCACATACATTCACGAACTCTAACTAACACACTTATATTTCAAAAAACTCGCCTTAAACACTTCTAGTAAAATCAAAAATGTCACTTCGCTCCGTTCTCTTCTTGTCTCCAAAACTCTCTCCAGAACTGCTGTCTCACCACGTCTCTCACTCTACCGTGCCAGCACATTGACAGAAACTCAAAAACCCTGCTTTGTGTACGCACTCCAAGGTGTCCAGCGTACTAGAAGACCAGAGAGGATATAAGACTCTGGCCAGAGAAAGACTGATTAAAATAACAGACCTGCTGCTGTGAATAAGCAAAATGAAGGTTATGAACTATAAGAGCGTAACAATGAACAATACAGTCAACAACATATTGTATAGCACTTTGGCCAACTGTGTTGTTTTCAAAGTGCTTTGTAAATCAACATAGAACTCTCCAAGAGGAACATAAAACATCAGTTGGATCATGTATTAAAGAGTACCAAAAAATAATCATTCTGTCAGAACCCAGAGAACAAAATGGATCATAGATAATGTGGAATTGTCATGCAGGTAAAAACACATACAGTAATTGAGCACAGACATGACCAGGAGACCGCAAATGTCCTTCACCATTCTGCATCCCTCCATGCAGAACGGTGAAGGATGAAATCCCGGTGGTGGAGTGAGTTCTGGATTCTCTGGGGGATCCAATCCAGAGTAAATGTAGCCTTACACAACCAGTATGAAAGGTGCTGGACAGATAGAAATGTGCCGCAGAGTTATCTCTGTAATGCACAGACAGACAATGAGAGCAACAGTGCAGTTGTGTGTGGCACTTAAGATTAACACTTCACTTCTCAGAGTTCTGAGGGCAAAAGCCAGTCAGAATTATCTCTCAATCTGTGATGCTTTTAGGAGTAAAAGCAGGGTTAGGACGCAGCACAGCTTAGCTGCCGTCGGCTCATTTCTTGAGACATGAAAGGCAAACTCTGCAGATTTCAGGGCTAACACTAGAACTGTTTGAAAGATAAAGACTTAAGTGGAGCTTAATCTAAAGACTCAGATGGAGATTTAACCAGTGCGCGCAGGACTAGCACCAAATTCCACTGAGCAACAAGTGTGCATGACACAGGTCTTTGTCTGCGTACACCTCTCAGAAACCCCTTCATCAGCATGGAGCATGCAAGGGCTTGGGCAAAAAAGGCTGTCTGTTAGATCTTGATTAAATGTCCTCAAATTAGGTAGCACAATTAAAATTTTTGTCATGGGGCCCAAGATTCCTGGCGGTGCCCCTGGCATCTTTGCTTTTAAGTGCTTCTTACTCACTGAAGAAAAAAATGGAAGCTGATTGTCCTGTGTGACAGTTATGTATACAGACCGAGGTTGGGCCCACCCAGTAGCTTGGACTAAAGGTTTTCCAGTGTTGCACGAGAGAGATAAGCCCAGTAGTGATAGCCTTAAAGGGCGGAGCCTACACAAAATAGAACAAACAAGCAATGAAACTTTGCAACTCTAAGGTAGGTCGCTATCGCTAAGGTTTTTACCTCTTTGCTACAAGCAAAGAAGGATCTTTATTTGGCATATTGAGATTAGAGATGCATCAAGAAATTGTTTACTCAAACTGGCCAATTATCAGCTTGACTAACCTTGACCACTGACCAGAGGCAGTCCTAGCCTGTTTGACGCCTTGGACGAACCACCTTTCTTATGGCACCCGGCCCCCCTTCACAAATTTGTTGAGCAGGGGCGGGGATGGAATCATTGGTGCTCTACATTAGGCACTGTTGACATTAAGATTATTTGTTTATCAAAGTGGGAGGAGGGGTGTGGAGGGGGTAGAGAGATTTTGAGGAATATGGGGGGCGACACTAAAAATGGGGGCAGGAGGGTGTTGATCATGTTGCTACCAACAAGATGCCATCCTCACTTTTAGTACATTACTTGGAATTTGTGGTTAAAAAGTCTCTTCAACTCACTCTGCACTCTAGAAAAAGTAAGTTTTTGATAATTGTGCTTTTTTCCAAGTACTTTTGAGTCAATACTGAAGGCATCCAAGTACAAATGCTTTATTTGAGGTTTTGTTCCTTTTCTGGAGCCATTAATTTATCTAATCTGACTCATGATAAAGAGATAATCCCGGTGTTTCCATGAACAGAATTGCTTCATATAACATCAGAACAAGTCTCTATGTATCATTTTATCTTAAGGTAGACTGCAATCAACTAACTTAATTCTTAGGATTTTTTTTGGAGGGGGGAAAGAGGGTATTGACACAATTAACACATTTTTATCTACATGCAAAAGTCCCAAGCCAGAACATTTGTATTGTATTTCTGGTATTCCTGTAAATCTGTTTCACAAGAGACACCTGAAACAGACAGTGATAGTCGAGAGCGAGAGTAAATTCATCTTTATTGTCAGCAGAATATTTTTGAATACATTATGTATTTAGAATATTTGATGTAATTAGTAATTCTGTGAAGTGGGAGAGAGGGGTGTAAGCACTATAAAAAGCAACAGCTCTTGTATCAATGCAAGCTTCTTGACCAATAAAATCGCCAATTAACTTAGACTTAGACTTAGACTGACTTTATTGTCATTTTGCATGCACAAAGTGTATACAGAACGAAATTTCGTTGCATACGGCTCAGGACAATGTTTTGACGTGCCAATGTTGTGAGGTTACTCCAGAATAAAATAAAATACCGTATAAAATATGAACATAAATATGAATATAAAATATAAAGTGCAGGACTGACAGTAAAATGGAAGTTATTTAGCTATGTATATGTGCAAGGTATAAAGTGGAGACCAGTTTTTGAGTGCAGTCCAGTTAAGAGTTCAGCAGTCTGATGGTAAGAGGGAAAAAGCTGTTTCGGAAACTGGTGGACTTGCACCGGATGCTGCGGAACCTCTTTCCAGAGGGCAGCAGGGAGAACAGTCCATGGTGGGGGTGTGAGGGGTCACTGACGATGTTTCAGCCTCGGGACACGCAGAGCTGGGATGAAATGTCCTGAATGGAGGGAAGGGGGGCCCCGATGATCCTCTCTGCTGTCCATACCACTCTCCTCATGTTCTTCCAGTCGGAGGCGCTGCAGCCTCCACACCACACAGAGAGGCAGCTGGTCAGAATGCTCTCTATGGTGCTTCTGTAGAACGTCTTGAGGATGGGCGGGGGCAGGTGTGCTCTTCTCATCCTCCGCAGGAAATACAAGCGTTTCTGTGCCCTCTTGACCAGAGACGTGGTGTTCTCAGTCCAGGTGAGGTCGTTTGTGATGTGCACCCCCAGGAATTTGGTGCTGCTGACCACCTCCACAGCCGAGCTGTTGATGAGCAGTGGAGCGTGGCTGGGCCGGTTCTCCCTGAAGTCGACGATCATCTCCTTCGTCTTGTCAATGTTCAGGATCAGGCTGTTGTCTCTGCACCAGTCCACCAGCTGCTCCACCTCCTCTCTGTAGTCCAGGTCGTTGTCGTGTCTGATGAGGCCCACCACCGTTGTGTCGTCCGCAAACTTCACGATGTGGTTGGTGGTGAACCTGGGGACGCAGTCGTGTGTCATCTGAGTGAACAGTAGAGGGCTCAGGACGCAGCCCTGAGGGGAGCCTGTGTTGAGGGTGATGACATCGGAGGTGTGTTGTCCGATTCGGACTGACTGAGGTCTGTCGGTGAGGAAGTCTGTACCCCCCTGCCAGTTGCGCAGGGGGGTGCTGAAGCCCAGGTGTCCCAGTTTTTCTGCCAGATGCTGTGGGATGATGGTGTTGAATGCTGAGCTGAAGTCCAGGAACAACATCAGCACATGAGTGTTCTTCTCCTCCAGGTGAGCCAGGCTCAGGTGTAGGGCGGAGGAGATAGCGTCCTCAGTGGAGCGGTTTCGGCGGTAGGCAAACTGGAATGGGTCGAATGTGGGGGGGAGTCTGGAGACGATGTGTTCTTTTACCAGCCTTTCAAAGCACTTCATCATGATGGGAGTCAGTGCCACAGGCCGGTAATCGTTGAAAGAGGTGACTTGAGGTTTGATGGAATGATGGAAGCAGTTTTGAGACAGGCTGGCACTGTGGCTTGGTCCAGTGAGGTGTTAAAAATGTCTGTTAGGACACCAGCCAGCTGACCTGCGCATTCCCTGAACACCCGCCCAGGTATGTTGTCGGGGCCTGGGGCCTTCTGTGAGTTGACTCTTTTCAGAGTCTTCAACACATCGGCTGTGTCCAGGCAGAGTGCCTCCTCTTCCTGGTGGGGAACAGTTTTCTTTGCCGGAGTACTGTTCAGTGCCTCGAACCTCCCAGAGAAGTTATTGAGTCCATTTAGAAAGTCAGCATCAACTTCACCCCCTGAGGGGGAGGATGGATTGTAATCTGTGATCGACTTTATGCCTTGCCACATACTCCTGGTGTTGCTGGTGTCGTGGAAGAACTCCTGTATTTTCTGACTGTGGGTTCGCTTTGCTAACTTGTGTTGAGACGTTTACTCCAGACACGCACCATACATGCACGCACACTCAACAACGTACACAAAGATTCTGCACAAAAGCCTTTTGCTTCATACGGACACTTTCTGTAGAAACGAAACTTAACTTTAGCTCATCGTCTGACCACTAGGCAGTGACGTAACACACCAGCAGACCAGGAGGCGGACTTTAGGATATAAGCAAGGTGTCTTCCGTGTTTGAGCAGATGCTGTATAGATTCGGGCCTTTACACTTGACATCCACATAAGCCTGTAAGGGTAAGCGTCTCTTTCTTTTTAGCGCTAAAAAGAATAAAATAAGTAAACTCTGATTGTTCTGTGTTGGCTGATTTCCTGTTCGTGTGCTCACAGATTTTGGGTCCGTCGAGTTTAAACCACAACACCTGATAGCACTGAAAAGTGAAAAGTTTTGCTTTAAATAGCCTTACAGCCTGTTTGCTTTGTATTTTGTTACGTTGTTTTAGGCATGTTACTTGGGTGTAGGCATTTTTAAATCGACTACTGCCAATATTCCATCATTATTACCATACCTTACGAACTTTATTTATGAAGCACTTTATACACCAACAGGACCAAAGTGCTATACACAATCATAAAATACAATGCAATTATAAAATAGAAAAGATTGAATATAAAATAGATATTAATATACAGACACAATAAAACAAAGTGAAACCTCTCAGATTGTGCCAAAAGCCAAAGAAAAAAGATGGGTCTCAAGAAGGGACTTAAAAACAGCGAGAAAACTTCCTTTGTCTTATGCCCAAAGGAAAATAGGGGAAATATGGTCAAGTTTTCGTGTACCTGTTAAAAGACGTGCAGCAGCATTTTGTACTCTCTGAAGCTGGGAAATATATAAATCATTGACTCCTATATAAAGTGCATTACAGTAATCCAGTCTTGTGGTCACAAATGAATGGATCACTATTTCAAGGTGCTGTCTGGAAAGAATAGGTTTTACTTAAGGCTAGTGCCTAAAGTGGAAAAAGCTGGATTTTACAATGGCTCTAATGTGTGCTTCCCGCTTAAGACCAGCATCCATCTTGACCCCTAAATTTGTAATAACCGGCTTGACATATTGGGCCAAACAGCAAAGATTGGTCAGGGAATCTACAGTGGATCTGCCAATTCACAGATACCGTTTTCTCCTACTCCATATGCAAGACAATACTTTTTTTTGATATTGATCATTTTTTGTGTGATTTATCAATATTTTGATAAGAACAAAAATTAGACTGCAAAATGTCAAGAAGATGTGGGTAGAACTGAAGACTAACCTTTGAAAAGTTTTAACATCTGCAGGGTTACCTCTATCTTTCTTTCCTACCAACAGCCATCACCATCTTCAATAATTCTTTCAAGAATCTGATTTAATGAGCTACAGTAACATTTAATTTCCCTTTGGGATTAATAAAGTATTTTTGAATTTGAATCAAGAAGATTTGTATAAACAAACAGGAAGTAGTCTTACTCTCAGCTGCCTAGTCTTGTCTTCGATGTCACTCTCAGAGAAGTGCTCCACGTTGGTGAGCTGCAGGTCCATCTCTGTAAGCCAGACAAGAATCCCTTCACGGGTTCCTTCAAAGTCCTCTCTTTGAAAGGTAAAGTGCTGCACATGAGAAAGACATTTCAGGAGTAACACCAGAGTTTTAAGATGTGTGTCTGAAAGAAGGTGATTGGGACAGGAATAGAACTGGGCTGATTTGCTGTAATCAGCCAATTACAGCAAAAGCTGCTGGAAAATTCAGGAAATATATATTTTGAAATGAAAATGGAAAGAAAGTTAGGTAAAACACAAATGCTCTGTAAGGATTTCAGTTTTTCTGTGTTTATTTAGTTTTCTGTGTCAATTGAGTTTACGTGTTGTCCTGTCTACCCTTGATTGATCCCAGCTGTGTCTAGTTCCCTTGATTACCCCCTGTGTATTTATACCTACCATTATTTCTTGTTCTCTGTCAGGTCCTTGTCTAGACTGTCTAGTTGTCGCTTGTCTGCTGTCTATTGGTTACTGTTTACCAGTTGCTACCAGAGACTAGTTTCTTGCTTTTGCTCCTCTGTGCTGCCTGGATTTTTGTGTTTTTCATCATTAAACCACCATCATCTTCAACTACCTACCTCGTTAATCCACACCATCTTCACCCCCATCTCATGACATGGTCATAATAATGACATCCCTTGTGAAACAACAAAAAGGAAATCACATCAATCTAAGAGTTAATATCAGGTAGAAGGGTGATGCCAATGGTTAATTGCAGCTTCCTGTCCATTGCCTTGCTTCACAAGTTCTTTTTAATGTGTTTAATTCACTTGTGCATCCACGTGGTACTGGTCATGTTGCTGAATCCTTAAGTATCTGTAAGATTCCTCACAGAAAATATGTGCTCTGAAACACACTGCAGTCTATGCCAAAGGTACCTCTTCATCCTTATTAGTTCAATTTGAGCTGGTGCTTCTTTTTGTTTTAAAGAACATTGTATGTCAAATATCTCTTCTAATTCTTTCAAATTCAAGAAGTATTTTCCACTCATGGTCCAGCAGTTCTTTCTTTCAGTCAACATGTCCTGAAGAAAGGGATAAGTGGTCAAAACTGAGCCCCTTGGTTCCTTATATTTAAGGAGCCAATGTAAGTAACACCCTGTTGTACTCATTACAACATTAATGAGTAATGTTGTAATGTTGCAACAGTACCCATTATGATTACCCATCATAGCTACCTATGATGGGTAAACTGCACAACAGTTCCTCATACATTTCTCAACATAACTCCCCAACAGTTTTATCCCAATCCCATTTCTCTTTGACCAACAGAGAAATGGGACTCTGACTGCAGCACTTTACCTTTCAAAGAGATGACTTTCTGTTTATATTCCCAAGACAGAAGTCTTTCTGTTTATATGGGAATGTTTTCTTCTGCTACAGCCAGTTTAATGTGTGTGCTCCCTGAGGGAAAGTACAGTCAAAGTACAGTTATTCAAAACTCTTTCTTCATGGCATTTCACTGAAGCAGAAGATGTATCTGATAGCTTGAGGTGCTATTTTATATACTTTGTAGTTTTTGTTGCCTCTTTTATTTTATTCATTATGCTGGTATCTGATTTGCTTGACTGATTTGAAAAGGTCATTGGTTAGAATTTGACATTTTTAATGTGCAATATAAAAACATCCACATTGACATTCTTTTGTTTCTCAAAAGTTACATCTGATCAGCTCTTGGACCTAAACTTGGTTCTCACCTTTAGCCTGCGGAGAACAGCTGCCACCCTTCTCTGTAGGAAGTCCCATCGCTGGTTTCCATCATGAACCAAGAGCTTAAGCTTGCAAGCAGCATCTGTGCAGTTCTCCCGGGCCAGGTGGCGATATTGTTTATTAACAAGCTCCAGCTGTGTTAGCCGCTCATGAACCTGCCGCTGGAATGTCTTGAAGTGATAAGGCAATAACGAAAAACATGAATTACGCATGGAAACTCAAGACAACTCTAGTATGACAAACACTAAACTGTCTGACACCGTGTATATGTGTGGGCTTTCTCTCATTTTCTTGGATCCCTCTAGTAGAATTTTAACCAGGCCAATCAGTGAACAGAAAGACAAGTTGTGAATGATAATATTAATTTTCTGCACTGTTTTAGAATTGTACTCTGCTTGTAGTTTTAGCAATGGAAGTGGAGCAAATGGACAAAACCTTTCGGTCTGTGTTGGATAAGATTCCAAATATTGAATTAACATTAACAGGCATCTCACTCACTTCTGTCCTGACAGTGGTGGATGGTTGTTTACAGCACAGGCAATTTCCGATAAGGTTCACAGCGGTAAACTGCCGCATTACATCAGTCACTGATAAACATTAGTGATCGGCTAAAACTTAAACTTTAATAGAGTCCACACCTCCAGCAAGCAATGGTTTCTCAACAGCCAAGAGGCCAAATCCCCTGTACAAAGCAAAGGATAGAACAAGGGGTTGTTTTTTTTTTTTTTACCAGACTACGTCTAACTACATGTCATGTGGAGAATTGCAAGTAACATGTAACCTCCACCTCCAACAATACATAATCTCCACCAGAAAGTTTAGATACCTTCTCGTTTGAGCAATCATTAGACCTTTATAAATGGAAGTAAAAGTCCACTTCTGGAGAGAATTCCCATTATCTGCTGCTAGAATCTTTGTCCTGTAAAATCTAATTAGTTCTCCTTACTTAAAAAAATTATGCAAACTATTTGCCTCAAACAAAATAAGCAAAGTAAGTTTCACATTAGTGCATCATGTTAACTTACATTTTCTATTTATGTGGACTGCTTGATATAAATTTAACCCTGCTTAGAATTACTAAATACCTACGACTTACTACTTTTCACTTAAATTAAACAAACCAATTTTCCTCTCTCTATCCCACTTTCAATTTTTACGGTTTTATTGGCTCAGAGGTCTTTATTTGAGAGTGGTCAGAGAGCAAAATGGGTGAGAGAGGGGGAAGAGATGTCGCAAAGGTCACTAGGCCAGGACTTGAACCTGTGACAGCCGCATCAAGGACTAAGGCCTTGTACAGGCCCCTGTGCCACCACAGTACTGCTCTCTCTCACTTCACAGAATTACTACCGTAATTACATCAAATATTTAAAAATGGTAAATAGTAAATGACTTGTACTTGCACAGTGCTTTATCAAGTCCAGAAGACTCCAAGAGCGAGAAGTAAACAAAATTGTCTGGCACCATTCAACCCATGATGCTGAACATTTAAGTCAACTCACTTTTTCAATTAAATACCATGTTTGCATTTATAGTGTGGCTAACATCTTTTGTGATATTTCGGGAACTATTGAAACTTGGTACATCAAAAGCAGAATCTTGATAAACCTTTGAGGAATATCTGAAAGACACTACTGCTGTTCAGAATCCACAATTCTAATTAAAAACCCCATCCAGTTCTCCTCAAAAGTGGATGTTGCTGAAGAAAAGACAGAGAAGTAAGCATAATTGTCTAACCTCAAACTTCTTAAGCTCTTCTTTGGCACAGGTGTAGAGGACATCAGAGGAATTGGGGTTGGCTCCAGTGAGCTCAGATGCTTTCAACCAGTCTTCAAAATGAGAATAATCATCCAAGAACTTACACCAAAGATGCCCAGTCTCCTCAATCCTGAGTACACCAAACAAGTTCCTTCACCTTTTTATGAACATTTTAAGACATTTTCAAAGAATTTTCTTTGGAGTCTCACCTCAGCCTCCGCTCCATGGACATGGAGCAAATGTTCCTCCAGCGACAGTCCAGGCTGCGAGCAGTCTGCTGGATCAAGTCACTTGCTGAGTCATTGCCACATGCATCAGCATCGTGGAGCAATACATCACACAGCGTTAGCACCAATGCCACGCTGTCAGCGTGCTGCTCAATGTCCCATTGCAAATCCTACAGGTCAATATGACATATGATGTGGATTAAAAATATATCTGTCTTTGGGAAACAGTAGATATTATCAAATGGAATTTTTGTCCAAACCTCCAAACTCTGCTTTTGTCAACAAATTCTTACTGCTTGGTCTGAAATTGACTTTGTGCAATCTGGTCTGTGAAAGTCTTTTTGCCCATTTT
This sequence comes from Xiphophorus couchianus, assembly GCF_001444195.1. Taxonomy (NCBI): domain Eukaryota; kingdom Metazoa; phylum Chordata; class Actinopteri; order Cyprinodontiformes; family Poeciliidae; genus Xiphophorus; species Xiphophorus couchianus. The sequence continues at coordinate 3,113,102 of NC_040240.1, forward strand.
ACAGGTAAAGTCTTCATTGACATATTTCAGCTTTAGGACCAGAGAAAAAATGTCTGAAATGAGGAAACGATTTTGTCAGATGTCAGTACGGAGAAAGTCTGCCTATACTAGTAGAGTATGGATGTAGGAATTCTGTTGTCATTTTTAAAGAAGCACCATTTCATTTAAGTTTCTGTCTTTGATGAAGCTACTAAAAGAATAACAACAGCCATTAACCTTTTACTTTACTTCAACATAGAAAGTTTTAAGCCATATTCTAGTTCTACTGGAGGCTTCTTCTTGTTGAAAGGGAGTTTTCCTTTCCTCTGCATTGTCGTGAAAACTGGCATAGGGGTGTGAGATCTTTCCAGGTACACGCAGAAAACAGAGCATAAAGGCCTGGGAAAAATAAAGTAATCTTGCAGTTTGATTTAAGTTTAATTAAAGATACATAAATACACATGTGCACAATTAAACACTGAATGATTTTCTGAAATGTATCTTTGTATTTTAATCTGTAATACTGATGAGAACATGATGATTATGATTGATAATTATGTATGTGATTTACAGTCATGGTTGATAATTAATAATGGATTATAAGAACGTGTGGATTTAAAAACATACTTAAAGTTATGATGAATGTAAATGATAAATGATAAGATGATGGTGTTAATGATTTATAATGAATTAACAGAAATGTAATGATTTAAACAGATGAAATTAAAGTGATGGGTGAGGCCCTGTTCTCAGGCTGTGTCGTAATAGGCAAGCTGAGCAGAGCAGAGACTCAGGGGAATTTTAAGGAAGTACAAACAGATGGCCTTGTAGAAAAGGGGAAGTTTACATGATGTTAGCGCTGTGAGTCACGCAAGGGCTGACGGTTGGGAAAGGTTGGGACTTTCCACCGACTCATCGAACATGCGAGAAGTCACGTACAACATCTCCCCCATACACAACCATGGGCTGAGATAGTATAAAAGATGGCAGAAAGAGGAAGAGAGCACTCTTAGTCCACGGCGCCAAGACGACTCAACAAGAGGACGCAGAGGAAACATCAGCAGAGGACCGCACCCTGGAGCCACGGGGAAATTGAGACTTCACGCCGCCAAGAAGGGACAAGATCCATCAGCCCCCAGCCCTGGCTCCTGATTCTACCGCCGACTCTGCCTCAACCCAACGATCTCAAACCAACCGCAACAGACTTGGAGAAGAGACAAAGATCCCTGGAGGGATGAAAAATTGGATGTTCGAAGGACAAGGACCAATTCAGCGTTGCTTCTATTCTAAAGAGGATTTTGCTGCACAAAGACAAAGATTCTGGACCAAGGAATTAAAGACTTCTGTTGCCAAGATAAGCTGCCAACTGGGTATGAGTTGAACTGCTCCCCAAAAGCCTCTCTCAGGCTTTTGGGGAGCAGTTCATTAGTGACACAGGTCAGGGAAGGAGGTTAGGATAAGATGGTTGGGTTATGTTGATTTTATTATATTGAATTAGTATTGTAATCTTTAATAATTAATCTGTATGTCACTTGCCCCTGCTAAAGCTTGCTTAATAAATATATCTTTATAAAATTTTATAGAGGTTGGTGGACATTGAAATTAATTGAGTCATTGATTATTTTAGTTTCTCCAATTTAAGTAAAATTAGTGTACATGATTCCAATAATGTGGTGGCTTCGGACTTACCTTTAGTGAGTGTAAAAATAATGACCCTGGGACTTAAATCTAAGTCACTAAATCCAATCTAGCCGTTCCCAAGTGCAGGTTATTTAAGAGAGGGGGCTACCGTTAACAGAAGTGGTTATTGGGACTACGCAGCTGTGAGGGCTACTCAGTTGACTGTTCCTTAACTGTAGAGGGTCGTAACTTCTGGATCGAAGGTAGTTAGAGCTAGACGAGTCTCTCTCGCCACCAGTTTAAACAGACTATCTCTCATAGATCTGGGTAAGACCCAGGTCTTAGAGATATTCCGGATCTGTTAGACAGAGAACTGGTCAGTAGTCAGCTCAAAATAACCAAAAATAATAACCAGAATCACACTGGGATGTATGTAAATGACTTTTAATCTGTCTGTTTGATTGGACTGAATGGATGGATGTTCTTATTTATTAGTTTTTTTGGGGGGGTTTACCAGTTATTTGTTAATTCTTACATTGTGTGTGAATTGTGAGACAGTTATTTTTTGTTTTAAGCATATACACTGACTGATGGCACCTTTTAAATTTTGTTGTCCTTGTGACAATGACAATAAAGATTTATCTTATGATATAAATATTTTATGAATTTGGTCTAAATAAATAAACTTGATTGTAGTGAATTAAATAGATATCAATACAGGTTACCTGTAATACCTGTATTAGTGAAGTGAGGAATGTCAGTTCCATTGAAAACTTACCAGAATGTATCTGCTGTTGTTAGAATAATTTTATTATCATTGTTACATTAGTAGTGTTACTAGGGTCATCTATTGGTTAAAGTGAACATGTGTGTGAGACAGAGCTAACCTTTCTTTAACCCTTAAAACAGTGGTCCCCAAACTACGGCCCGCGGGCCAGATGCGGCCCGCCTCCACATTTGGTCCGGCCCCCTGAACAATACCAGAGTATTTTCATATATGTGCATTTTTATTTGATAAGTTGGACTTTTGCAATAAAATAAATGTTCCTTAGTAATAAACTTTATTTATTATTAACTACTAGTTAGTAACTATTTTGCATATAATGCATATAATTGACCCTAACCCTTTTTTTTATGTGGAGAACCCAGTGTTATTTGGTTATTATTTATTTCATAAATAGTGTTATTTCCTGACTTTTGTTCTCTGAAGAATCCAGAAAAGGTTATTTGATTGTGCTTTCTGAAAAACAATACATTTTTATGTTTAGCACTCTTACAATCGTCACACTTTTTCTGTTACAAACTGACCCCAGCCCCCCATCAGAGAAGGGACAAGTTATGTGGCCCTCACAGGAGAAAGTTTGGGGACCCCTGCCTTAAAACATGTTCTTTGAAGATGGTCTTCTGAGAGTTTCCTTAGTCGTAAAAACTGCTTTTGTTTGTGTTAGTTCCTGGGGGCTCCTAACCTTTCTTTTGTTTTGTGTTAATAAAAGGCAAGTTCTACTGCAGAGTTTCAGAACACATGGTGAGTTCAGAGGAGCAGTTCGCTGTGTCTTCTCCTTTTGCAAAAGCTTGGTTGAAAACTCAAACGTTGTCTGTGGTTCTTTTTTTGTATTGTAGGTACACAAAAATACCTATCATTTTGGTGCCGTGACCCGGATTTTCAACATACCCGTTTGCTGACAGACAAAGAACGACGCGCTGAAATCGTGCACGGCCAGAGTCAGGACTTGGAAACAAAATCCCGGGAAGTAACTTCTTCGCTGGGCCAACGGTTAGGTCCGGCTTTGTTTGTCAGCAGCGGATTGAAGAGATCCGAGCAGACAAGACAGACCGACAGAAACGTGAGTTGATAAGCGCTATTAAATCGGGTTGAAGTCCCATATAAAATAAAAAATAATTTGGGTTGACGTCCTAATTTGATTAACCCTCCTGTTATGTTCATTTCTGAGGTACAGCAATAATGTTCGTGGGTCAAATTGACCCAAACAGTATTAAAAAATAAATAAATAAATAAATATTTCCAAACAATTTAAAAATAAATAAATAATAATAATAATAATAAATAATTTATTTAAAATAGGTCAATTTGACACGGAACATAGGAGGAGGCTTAAAAAAAATAACATCAAATAATAGAGAAGAGCAGGTTTGAGTCCCCTCCCTTTTGAGCCGGCAGAGTATGTTTGAATTTGTGCGTGTCCCGTTCTGGATGAGGTCCAACATTTTTGTAGGAATGCGAATGTGAAGTGTGACTGGTGCTGAATTCCTTGAAAGTACAACTTATTGTCCTCGGAATCAGAATCCTAGGTGGGGAACCGGACCAAAACATAGTTTTAGCTTCCTGCTCTCCAGTGGACAATAGGTGCTCACGTGGGGCACTTTCCACGACGAAGCACAAAATAACAGATCATATTGAACTAAATCGCAGAGTACTAAAAGAAAGACCCTCAAGCCGGTAGGAAATTTGTGTGTGTGTTTGAATGAATGGTGCTTAATTCAATAAGAGTAAAACTTTCTGTCCTCGGAATTAGAATCCAAAGTGAAGAACCGGGTCAAAATTAGTTTGACCTAGAAGCCTGTTCTTCAGGGGACACTAAGCGCTCATTTAGAGCACTCTCTTTGAAGAAAAAGCACAAAATACCTGTATTAAGCTAAACCGCAGAGTACTATAATATGGGAAATAAGAATTGTTGTAATTCCTCTCCTGCTGAGGATTCCAAAGGGGATGAAAAATACATGTCCTCATTAGGGAAAGTAATTGATAACATTAGTCTGGTTCTAATTCCATACCCTCAAGGAGCAGTTTATAGTCATCTGTCAGGAATCAAACAAAATGTTGGAGAAGAGGTAGATGATTTTTGTTTTAGATTTGAAAAAGAATTCAAAATTCATAGTGGGACCACGTTTAACGACGACCCAAACAATGCATATCAACAACAGTTGAAAAATGCTTTACTGTCAAGTTTTTGGCCTGAAATTGGAGGCTGGGTAAGGAAACATTTTGTTGAAGTTGAAACTGCCCCAGTCTCACAATTGATGACATGGGCATGCCATGCTGAAAAAGGAGTCAAAAAGACTAAAACAGGACCGGATGTTTTTCATCTGGGTAATCTTGACGAATCAGAAACCTCTGCCCTCTCCCAAGGCCCCTACAGGGGACGAGGAAGAGGCAGAGGAGGTTATAGGGGGTGAAGATCCTTTTCAAGTAATCCACCATAAAATTCAGATGGTTGCAGGAAGTGTGGTGCTTTCGACCATTGGATAAGAGAATGTCCAAAGAATAAATTAGACAATAGAAGAGGTGGTGGAAGAAAAAGAAGACCGAGGTCAAATTCCTCAGCATGAGTACATTCTGTCACACCCCAACAAAACACAAATACACCAAAAATGAGAAATAGAAAGAAACAATATATAAATATGGTAATAAAAAGAAAATAACATTTTCCTCAGAGAACAATGTTGTTTTTATGTATTGATTATTGGGTAGAATAATTACAAAAGATTAAAACACCAACTTGGTGCTATGATCCTTTGGTTGTATGTCGCTCACTTCACAGCCTCAGCATTAAGGATCAACAAACTTAAAGTAATTCATTGATCTCTGATAAAATGTTTACACAGATTAAGTTAATTTAAATGTAAATTAACTTACATTCTACATTTTAAAATCTAACATGGTAAAGGATAAAAGAGACTATGGGTTTTAACATGTTTCATGTTTATATGTGTTCTAAATGATTTATAATTATAAAATATAAACAATGTTGGGTAATAAGTGGCTAAAACTATATAATCTAAAGAGAGAATATATATATATATATATATATATATATATTTAGAAATATATAAAAAACACAAAAAGAAAAACAAACTAATCAACTCCTATTTGCTCCTTTTCCTCTGTCTGAGCCTCGCTGTGGTGCATCTGATCTCTGACCTCAACTCAAACCTGTCTTGCCATGGCCGAGATGAAGTCCCTTCTTCGTCACTAGCTAATGACGGCAATCAAGAAGACAAAGAAGAGTTCCATAACCTCCAGACACTGAAGAATCTGCTGATTTTTATTCATTGACACCTGGGAACTGCCATTCAGCAAACTCCTGCATGGTGTCCTGCTGGACATTGAACTGAAACTACATTCCTGTGTTTGGATACAACTGAACTCTTACAACCTCCGCTGATCTATTCTCTGACATCAGCGTGGAGATTAAAAGGATAATGTGCTTCAGAGACAAAGACAACAAACTGAACTATTTGATGATTGTTTCATTTGTGAACTGTTTGGACATTGACAGAGGGACAGTCTGGACAACTCAAGATCCAGCACCAGAGCAGTTGGACTTACAGGAAACTGCAGAAAGAGTTGGAGGGAGGAGGGAGGATTACACCTCATTGACGCCACCACCAGGAGGAGGATGAAGAAGTGAGACAGAAAGGAGACATCCAAAGATAAGTGTATCACACACACAGCTGTTATACACTGTTATTGCATTTAAGATGTGCTTGCTTGCTAACCCTGCACATGTATTATCTAGCCAGAAAAGGAAGTCTTAGAGACTTTTATTTTCAACAATAGACAAATTCTCTCAGTTGTCCCTGTTAACTCTGAGTCCTGAACAGCAGGACCAATGCTAAAGGTTCTCTTAGGGCCCACAAGCCATAGGTTGGGAAACCGTGAAGGGAAAACTGAAATCACTAAAAGCTGAGCAAAGAATTAATGAAAATTATGCCACAAAATTACACCAATTTTAAATCTCTAAAAATTATCAAAGATTTTAAGCTAATAATGATTTGCAAAATTTTCTTTTTCCTTTTTTTTTAAAGGAAATGGTAGTTTGGGAAATAAATTAAATATCTCTAAGTGTTGAAAATAATTGATACTGCAGTGTTCATAGACCATGAAGTATTTGTTGCATTTAAATCAAGCAGTTAATTTAGAGTTTAATTCTTTAAATGAATCTACATTTTATTGAAATGGGTGAAGTGTTACAGCAGAAGGAAAATCAGTTACTGCTGGATTCTAACACATGTCTGAGATAGCTTTTTTAAATGTGCATGTTACCTAAAACAGGATCCTGACAACTAAAGATAAATATTAACACATTAAAAATGTTAACAAACATTGGAAAACTCTTAAAGCTTCAGAAAATTTGATAATAATTTGAGCACAGAAAAACAATGAAAGCAGACTGAAAATTTGTGTCTAATTGAAAAATCTGACTAATTTTTATATTTCTGTTGTCTCTTTGCGTTGATGGACATGAGTGTGATCAAGTGAACAAACAAACTGTACTCAAGAACTGAGTGACTGATCAAATTATTGATGATAATAATAATAATAATAATAATAATAATAATAATAATAATAATTAATAAACTGTCAGCTGGTTTGAAATGTATGGTTAAAAGAAACTTTGATATTAAGTAACTTGTTACTCCAAATTGATGATTGTGAATAAGAATAATAATTTCTACACTAAGTTTAAAACTTTTAATCTAGGTTTGATTGATTGATGCTTATTAAATTCATAAAGAAATACTGAATTAGAGGATTTGAGATTTTGGTTTAATTTCGGGATGGTCATATTAGTTAGGAAGAGAAAGACAATGTTCTGCAGAAAAGTAAACTCTGGGTTGTGCCATCTGTCAGGAGTAAACAGAAGTGTTCCTTTGATGGATTTGACAAGATCCACATGTAAGATCTCTAATAAATAAATTGCCTCTTTGCTAACAGCTCTCCTATAAATAATATAACTGCCAGCTAAAAATGGCAGTTTGTAAGTGTGCAGTGCACACCACAAGAAAGGATGAGGTTTAATAATGAAAACAGGTCAGCTGATCAAATGTTAAAAGAAGCAGCAACATGATAACATGGAACTGGAAACTTCCTAAAATAAGATTAAGAAGAACAAATAATAGATAAAATTGTTCTAGCTGACATGCAGGAAAATGCTCCAACAGCAAGAAAACAAATGTGAATAATTAAAGGGGCAACATTGAATGATGATAAAATTTTTCAAGTAAATAGACAAACCTATTCTACCAAAATCCCTTTAAGGCAGCTGCAATTTTGACTCATGGATATTTGTTAATGTGTCAACAGGGAGGATGACTACTATATTACTACCAAATATGGATTAAAATGAAATGAATTAAAAATTAAATTCTTACTTAAAAATTGTTTTGTACTGCATGACTGGTTTGTGTTGATGCTTTGACAGTAGCTAAGGCTATATGTAAAACTATTATTCCATCACATGGCATACCACAAACTTTTTATAGTGAAAACTAGATTAAGAAAATGTATGGAAACAACTAACAGACTGTGACCAGAATGTTTAGATTTGGTGAAGTTGTAGATGAAAGTTACACCCACACAAGAAGGATTAACCATTTGAAATAATTCATGGAAGACCATACAGATTGCCAATATTTTCTAAAGATTTGCAGAAAGCAGATGAGGAGCAAACACTGACAGAGTACATGATCATGACTCTGAAGCAGAAAGAGATGTCAAATGCAAATTTACTGTCCTCTGACTTAACTCCCCCACAGGAAACCACTCTCATCAAGCCAGGAGACTGGGTGTATATCAGGTCATAAAAAAGGAAGAGCTGGGCCAGCCCATGGTGGAAGGGACCGTTCCAAGTGCTGATAACTACTCCAACTGCTGTAAAGATTGCTGAAAGACCCAGATGGATACATCTCAGTCACTGTAAGGTACAGAAAGTGTTAGACTTCTAGATTGAGTGATGGGGAAGTTCTGGCTACAAAGGGAATTTACTAATTTAGAAGTAAATTGTCTCAATGCCAGCGAAGCAATCAACAGATCCTCACTCTTTTAGCCTAGAAGTTCTGACATCTCTGTAATCCTAGCAGCAATGGGTTTCTCACAAGCCAGGTGGAATCCCTGCTGTGCTGTGACTGCAGCATGTCTATTGTTTTAGAGTGGGGGTTGTCTTCGCCCTCAACAAGATAAGGAGAGAAGCAGACACATCCTCCCCCCAGATTCATCCACATGACTACAGCAAATTTGTGGTGGCAACTGATGAACAGGACTGCATATGAGGGGAATGAGATAAAACTGCTACGTATGTGCACAACTACCCTACTCCACACACAATTCTGGTTTGAGACCGGACAACATAACTGAACTACAACAATTTTGTTTGTATGGAGCAAGCACTCATCCAGGCTACAACAAATCGTCTACATACAGGGGTGTTTGGGAAAACCGAAACTATTCCAAATCATTTCCAAATGAGTATCTACACACAACACCACTGGCTACAGCTCTGTGTTCCCCTATAGGTGACACTATGTCTCTGCCACAGATGGACCTTCGACTACCAGAAGTAATCACATTGGCTAGCCTTAAGCCAGGAGCCCTTGGTGTCTGTGTGTATAATAATGGCACAACCCTTCTGGGGACTGTCCCATGGAACCTGTGTAACAAAATCTATACTTTCTGTGACAAGAAGGCAGACTTTTTCAACTGTGATGACTGCCAAGCGACGAACCACATCAGTACTGCCTGTTCCAAAAGATGGAAGTCTGACCGCAACTGTACCAGCTATAACCTTGTGCAGCACCATTGTTCCAGGGAACAGAGGATCCAGGACAATGGCAGACTGGTACTTTCTATGTGGACACACTGCTTATGTTTTTCTTCCCAGAAATTGGGGAGGACTGTGCGCCCTGGTTCTCTCTCCAACCCAGTGACTTTCCTGAAAAGGTCCAGGATGCTCACAGCCATGGACGCTACCGCACTAGGAGAGACGTCATGCCGAAAGTCCAAAGGTGGGGACGCTGTACTACAAAAACTGGAGTTTCTTGGAAACTCAGGATCTGGAGTGGCAGAGAAAAGTTTACAAGGCCTATTCCCATGGGTGAGAATAGCTGAAGTTCGAGACCATGTTGAGATAATCTCAACAGCTGTGTCTGATCAACAATGCGTGCCAGCTAGCCAATGGCATCGCAAAAGAGATGACTGCATTGAGAGACATAGTTCTGCAAAACTGTGTTATGTTAGATCTTCTCAGAGCCTCTCAAGGAGGTGTCTGCAAGATCATATGCTCAGCATGCTACACATTTCGTCCCTGACGAAACATGAACTAGAGGAACTATACATGACGCCCTGCATGAATTGGAAGAGCTTAAAAATTATGTGGATAGTGCAACTCAGGGGTCACAGCCTTTTGACTTTATTTCTTGGCTCACCTCTGGACCCTGGTGGCAACATTTGTTAAAGATTGGAACCCCCATCTCAATTAAGAGGGGTAATGCTCTGAGGCAGGGGCCCCTAGGGGAGAAAATTAGGACAATTCTAAGGGCCCCTGATCGACAGGGGGCCCTCCACAATTTATTTATTTTTTGTTCATAAAATTAAAATAAAAAAATGTGGGGCCCTGTCAATAACAAAATGAATTATATTGTGTTTTCTAAGATTGTTTTTATCAGTAAAAATTGTATGTTCCCACTCCGAGACCAAAAAACAAACATCCATATTTGCCCTAAACACCCCCCTGGATCTGCATGAAATGGTTCGTTCCTACTTGGTGCACTTGATGGTCATGGTGTTATGCAGCAGTCAGTAGAAGACAAGAACGATTGTGGCGCTTATTATGTTGCTAAGAAAAATTATAAAAAAAGGTTTTCAAAAAAATAGAGAGAGGGAGAGAGAAAGACAAGAGTGTCAATTTGTAACCCAGTTTTTCTCCGAGGGGTGGGTAGACTGTGTGAGATTATCAACCATTTACCATAATTAGCTTAGCTACAGACTACTGTTTGCCTCCTTTTCACTAGGATTTAATGAATTAAGGAAAAAAATTATCAACATATTAATATATTTAACTTGTCCCTTTTACCTTTTACCACACTTAACAGAGGAGTCAGTCAGCAGCAGCTCTAACCCATGTCCCTCCTGACCAGCCTCTCCTAAGTGAAATTAAAGCTGCAGTACGTAACTTTCATTAAAAAAAAAGAAATATCACATATTTGTTAAAACTGTCATTATGTTGTGACAGTATAGCATGAGAGACAATTTGTGAAAAATCTATTTCCTCTGCTTTCTCCCAGTGCTCTCTAGAAACGACCAGTCAGTGAAGGAGAGTTTTAGTGTTGTCAATTACAGTCTCATGTGGCTGCTCATCCTCCCTCCTCTTGCTTTGTGCTATGCTGTAGCTAGTGCAGCCTGTTGTAGATGATCTCTCTGCAGATTATCTGCAGATAAACATTTTTCCTGTAATTATAAGTTGTTTCTCTGCTATTAGCACATTTAGCAGTGAGTGAATGAAGTTGATTGACAGCACTAAGACCCTCCTCCTGGTTCTGATTGGTTGTTTTGACTGGAACGTTGCATTACCAGTAATAGTAGTTCAGGGAGCAGGTGGAAGAGATTGATCTTTTCACAGGTTATCTGTCTCATAACAAACTGTCACAACATGGTGACAGCTTTAACAAATATGGAGAAAACATATTTTTTAATTAAAGTTATATACTGCTGCTTGAATAAATGCACTTACATAGCATTTCTTGAAAAGTCTGGATTGCTTTCTGTGTATTTTGCACATTGCTTTTGACTGCTGCTCATGAGGAGAGATATTTCAGTAATCTAAAACTAATAGAAAAGAATTAAGCAACCTACTTGTATACTGTATGCACACTGTTGGATGTAAAATTCATGAGCAGTAAATATTGTGCTAGTATCGGTATTGAACCAAAGAAAGCAAGTTGCAAGCCTTTAAAATTGTGATGCTTTTGATGGGTCAAAAAACTCAAGAAATTGTAACAGCAGCTGCGTTACAGCTGCCCCCTGACAAAAAATCAAATTTTTTGTCAGGGGGCCCAAGATTCCTGGCAGCGCCCCTGCTCTGAGAAGTTATATTAAGTTGAATTTATTTTTTGATTTACCTTAGATTAGTTTACTTTTATTGATTTGCATGCATGTAAATACACTGCCTGGCCAAAAAAAAAAGTCGCCACCAAAAAATGGTCACACGCTCTAATATTTTGTTGGACCGCCTTTAGCTTTGATTACAGCCCGCATTCGCTGTGGCATTGTTTCAATAAGCTTCTGCAGTGTCACAAGATTTATTTCCATCCAGTGTTGCATTAATCTTTCACCAAGATCTTGTATTGATGATGGGAGAGTCTGACCACTGCGCAAAGCCTTCTCCAGCACATCCCAACGATTCTCAATGGGGTTAAGGTCTGGACTCTGTGGTGGCCAATCCATGTGTGAAAAAGATGTCTCATGCTCCCTGAACCACTCTTTCACAATGTGAGCCCGATGAATCCTGGCATTGTCATCTTGGAATATGCCCGTTCCATTTGGGAAGACAAAAGCCATTGATGGAATAACTTGGTCATTCAGTATATTCAGGTAGTCAGCTGACCTCATTCTTTGGGCACACAATGTTGCTGAACCTAGACCTGACCAACTGCAGCAACCCCAGATCATAGCACTGCCCCCACAAGGCTTGTACAGTAGGCACTAGGCATGATGGGTGCATCACTTCACCTGCCTCTCTTCTTACCTTGATGCGCCCATCACTCTGGAACAGGGTAAATCTGGACTCATCAGACCACATGACCCTCTTCCATTCCTCCAGAGTCCAAACTGAAGCCTTTTTTTCTGGTTAGCCTTACTTATTAGAGGTTTTCTTACGGCTACACAGCTGTTCAATCCCAACCCCTTGAGTTCCCTTCGCATTATGCGTGTGGAAATGCTTTTGCGTTCACAATTAAACATACTCCTGAGTTCTGCTGTTGTTTTTCTTCGATTTGATTTGACCAAACGTTTAAGTAATCGCCGATCACGATCATTCAGGATTTTTTTCCGACCACATTTCTTCCTGGAAGACGATGGTTCCCCACCATCCTCCCAGTTTTTAATAATGCGTTGGACAGTTCTTAACCCAATTCTAGTAGTTTCTGCAATCTCCTTAGATGTTTTCTCTGCTTGATGCATGCCAATGATTTGACCCTTCTTAAACAGACTAACGTCTTTTCCACGACCACAGGATGTGTCTTTTGCCATGGTTGTTTAAGAAATGAGGAGTTACTCATTGCATCAGCTGGGGTTAAATAACTTGTTGCCAGCTGAAAGATAATCGCCTATGCAGTACTTATCCAATAGGAGGCTTGTACCTACTGTATTTGCTTAGTTAAATCCAGGTGGCGACTTTTTTTTTTGGCCAGGCAGTGTATTTATTGGTACAATTTATTGTTTTGTGTTAGGTTTATGTAAATAATTATTTCTTGTTTTGTTTTATCAACCCTTTACCTGATATGAGTGTTGGAATTGCCCAAAGTATAAAAGGCAGCTTCTTTGTCTCACTGTGAAATGGGTGTTGGTGTAAATGTGACCTGCAACTCCAAATAAAGATACCTCGATTGCATTTTGTTGCCTTGCCTCCTTCCTAAATGCAGAACCTCCACCGGTCAAAGTGACACAGATTGTCATTAGATCTGTTGGCTCATGTGTGTAATCTTTGATCATCATGTCTAACACAACTGTGTTTAAAACTGTTTCCTACTATTGAAATACAGTGTACAGCCAAAAGTATTGGCTCCCCTGCCTTGACTCACATATGAGCTTAAGTGAAATTCCTAATCCATAGGGTTCAGTATGACGTTGGTCCACTTTTTGCAGATAGAACCACTTCAACTCTTGTGGGAAGGCTGTCCACAAGAGTTTAGGAGTGGACCTAAACCTTGGTCCACTTTAAGTGGATTTTTGACCATTCTTCCAGAAGCACATTTCTGAGGTCACATACTGATGTTGGACTAGAAGGCCTGGCTCTCAGTCTCCTTTCTAATTCATCCCAAAGGTGTTTTATCGGATTGAGGTCACGACTCTGTGCAGGCCAGTCCAGTTTATCCACACCAGACTCTGCCATCCATGTCAGGTCCAAGACCATATTATTTACTTCCAGATTGTAACTATATTCAGATTGGCATCAGGCCATTTGATTCTGCTGATTTTAATTTGATTAAAACTCTCTGAATATGTTGCTATCAATCATATTATGATATCCATTTCCATATCATTTGTGAGGGGTGCTCACGACTTCACAGGAACGCACCAGGTTCCTATTGACCAGGGGTTCACCAGGAGTCTGGTGAACCCACCAGACCCCTGGTGCCTATCTCCTGCGGTCAATGAGCAAGAGGTGGAGTCATCCTGAACGGGTTGCCAGTCCATCGGAGTGCAACACAGAGACAGACAGGACAAAAAATTAAGCATGTCTCTCTATATAGAATTTAGTGAGACCAATCAACCTAGAAATCATGTTTTTTCACTGTGGGAAGAAGCCGGAGTACCTGGAAAGAACCCACGCATGCACAGTGAGAGAATGCAGACTCCATGAGAAAGACCACAGGCCGGTAATTGACCCCGGACCTTCTTGCTTCAAGGCACCAGTACTACCAACTGTGCCACTGTGCAGTATGAAACTCCACTTTAGTTTAGTCTTCCTCTTAAACCCTTTCTGGATTTATATTGTCCTCATCTGAGGAAATTAGGAACATTTATTAAATTAACAGTCACAAGATAACACATTTATACCTCACAACAGGATATTGAGGATATTTAAGAATTAATTCTCATTAGGGAATCTATTTGGCCTGACTAACCTAATTACGACGTGTCCAGATGACACCATGCACACTGGTCTTATGGTGGTTTATTGATAGCTGAAAGGCTAGGTTTATATTGGAAATGATCAATATAAACCTATTGGTCTCGGGACCATTTTGCTTCTGAGACCAACGAGAATCTGCTTTAGCGCATTTGATGAGCATATGTTTTTTCTCTGAAGTGCTTGCCTGGAAGACTTATTCCAGAACTGTGAAAAAGTATTCCCACCCTTTAACCTTTTTTCCAGACCATGAAAAAGTTTCCTTTTATACAATGTTTTTCTAGATATTCTAAAAGCTGCTCAATAAAGTCTATACTCAGGAGGCTCCAACTGCTGGCACTTTTCTTATTTCACAAAGCTGTTTCTTTTGACAACATCTACTACATCAGTTCAAGTCAGAACAATAACTGTAGACTTCAAATAACTTTCTGACATGTGATTGCACCTTTCTTATCGTCATTCTATTTGGGGTAAGAAAGGTATGTATTGTTGACACATCTGAAAGGTCATTTAAAGGTCATGGTACACCTCTTCTTTCCCCACCTGCTGCTCAGCAAGCTTCTTGTGGATCTCCTCACTGTGGCACATGTTGTATATCACGGGCTTGGTCAGCTCTGCCTCAATGCAGGACAGCCATGTTCGCAGGTTGCTCATGTTCTTATCAAGCTGCTGAATTGTGACCAACGTCTCCTTCAGCTTCCTCACCCTGCAAAGAAACGGACACTTTTTACTGCACTGATTAACAGCTGCCTACTGAGAATTTGCTCAATGATATTTATCCTATAAAATACAGATAAAAAACATATTTTATTTAATTTATATATAAAGCATCAACATCAGTGGCATTTACTGACTCATTTACTGAAGACACTGGGTGTAGTTGAAGTATTCTGAAATATAGATGAGAACTACCTTACATTAGTATCTTACATGGAGGTTATATTAGATTGGGAAAAAGCAACTAGCTACACAGAAGACAATCTGTGAAGTTGAAGTAAGCTTGTTATACTTGGGCATTTTCATATCACTGCTTACAAGTTTCTGTATAAATGCTATTTGTTAGAAATTGCACACATTGAAGCTATTAATCTAATATTTGGAAACAACATAAATCTCTTCTATTTTGTAGTGAGCTAAAGCAGTGGTGCCCAACCTTTTTATTACCGCGGACCGGTCAAGACTTGGCAATTTTGCTGCGGCTCGGGTGGGGGCGGGCACCGTCAGATAATGCTTCTGCATGTTTATGTTCCCGCTAAAACATTTTTTTTTTTTTTTTTGCAACAATTTTCCCTTTATGACAATTTTACGACCTCCTGCAGTGTGTTGTGTGTTACGTGGTTGTGTGTTGAATATGCCCGATCTAAAATCGAGCATATTCAACATTGTCTTGGCCCAATTATCGCAGCCTGTGGGGTTTTTCCTGACTCGGAGCGAGAACGCAGCCTGTTGAATGTGACAGGTAGCCAATCAGAAAGTGCGGTGACATAAGCACGGAGGGGAATCCCAAACAGTTGACATGGCGCAACTGAGAGTCCTGTGGACATCGGAGGTGAAATGTGGAAATGTTTATTACTATATGTAATTGTCATTTTTATATATGTTTATTATATGTGGTTATGTTCATTCAGTTAAAAATGTTAACTATGAAAAAACATAATTCACCTCCAAATCTGTGCAGCAAATAGAGCAGCTGCTCCCGCCGTCTTTTGTCAAATGCCTTTTCTTTTTGTTATGTCTTTTATCGCTTAAAATGAGTGCACAAACTACCACTACTGCTTCTACATCGTCATCCGTGTTTGATTATTCTAAATTCACATATGATATGTTGGGGGTTTTACTTGATTTTCTTCTGGAATCGGGATGTTCATGAGTAGAATCGGTTCGTGTGTGAGCACTGCCGTGTGGCTGGACACACGAACCGATCGAACCTGTTGTACTTTTATTGGCTCTGTGGTCACAGAAGTTTCGAAAATCGGCCGATAATCCTTAAATCGTGCCGTGTGAACCCGACCTAAAACTCACAAGCTCTACTCCTCTCATGTCATCTCGACCACTGCCCCAACTCTCTCTGACTCTGGTCGCTATGGTAACGTTTGCATATCCCTTCAAAATAAGATACAGATGCGGCACAAAAACGAACATTTTACTTTCGTGAAAATTTTAACTCACGATAACAACTAATGGGAGCCTTGAGCTTGTTTCTTGCAAGGAAACGGTCCCATCTGGGAGTGATGAGAGACAATAACACCCGAAGTGTTGCTTATGCACAGGGTGCTTGGTCTCTACTGTGCCGAAGCAGTTTGAAGGGTTGCCTCATTAGCGAGCCAGTCACCATATCATGCAGAGCGGGCTTGGAATGTGGGAATCACCTGCCGAGATAAATCCATTCTCCTGTCTCTTCTCTGGGCCTTTTTCCCTTCGCAAAGAAACTTTCCAAAGACATCGGATCTGTTTCTTACTCATTTTGCTTCTTGTGGGCTCAATGTTGGAGCGCAAGAAGTAAACAGAGAATCCGGTTTAAGGATTTTCAAAATAAAAGATCCTCCAAACTCAAATAATACATAAAACGGAAATATTAAATTATTTCTTGGGCGGCCCGGTACCAATTGGTCCACGGACGGTACCGGTCTGCGGCTCGGGGGTTGGGGACCACTGAGCTAAAGGATCAATGAGATGCAGTCAGTTCAGAATTGTCCAAACAAAATGTTAGTATGGCCCTTAGCAGCTGGATTAAGTAGGAGACTTGAGGAAGAGAAACAATGCAATCCCAATGGGTGTTTATTAGTGATGGGCCAACTGAAGCCAGGTTTCGAGGCTTGTACCAAGGGGGCGTGTCAGATGAAACCCCGCTCCAATGCTTGTGTCGTCTTGCTGAAAACCACGTGACTGGCAACAAACGATGCCTCGCATTGCATTAGTCACGTGACTGCTTTGTTTTGCGTGTCGGTTTTCAAAATAAAAGTGTGATGAGCCGTGCCGCTTCATGGGTTATTGCAGGGGTGTCAAACACCAGTCCCAGAGGGCCACTGTCCTGCAGTTTTTAGATGTGCCACAGGTACAAAACACTTTAATGAAATGGCTTAATTACCTCCCTTTTCTGTAGATAAGTTCTCCAGAGCCTTGCTGTCATGTTCCGTGTTTTTCTGTGTTTATTTTGAGTTTCCTGTGTATCTGTGTCTCCGTGTTGTCCTGTCTCCCTTTGATTACTCCCAGGTGTTTCTCATTCCCTGATTACCTCCTGTGTATTTAGTGTCACCTGTGTGTCTGTGTCTTTGTTGGGTCCTTGTCTAATGTGCTCTGAGTCCTTCGTGTGTCCATTGGTAAAACCAGTTGCTACAGGCGTTGAGCCCTGGCTTCCGCTCAGTCGTGCTGCCTGTGTTTTTGGACTGTTTTGACATTTATTTATTATTAAAACAACTATCTATCATCTCACCTGGGTCATCTGCGTCTGCCTCACCACCTCAACACCACCATTACGTGACACTTGCTAAATACCTAATTATTCTATTCAGGTGTGGTGCAGCAGAGGCACATCTAAAAGTTGCAGGGCAATGGCCCTCCAAGACTGGAGTTTGACCACTGGGGGTTATTGTATTTGACCTGCATCAGAGAAGTATTTGTTTTCAGCAGTGGCCAAAATAAAAGGAACCTTGACCAACATAGTTCATGTGACTTTGATGATGGCACTCATCAAAATGTAATGTTTGTTACCGATTTTCTCAATTGTTGATCATGGTATATTTTATGACTTTATATTTGTGTGTTTTTATTATGTACAGCACTTTGAAACTGCATTGTTGCTGAAATGTGCTGCACAAATAAACTTGATTGAAATGGAGCCAGCAAGAAGAAAAAATCTGACATCTGGGAATACTTGAGATGATCACTCACAAGATTCTTAAATAAAAATAATTAAACCCTTCACCTCCAAAATTCTCACCTTCTTGAAATTTCCACTATTTCTTTGTTCTGCATAGATATCTCAGTCTTGCACAGCAGAAACAGACTAAAGTTGTTGGAAGAGTAAAATTCTGGCCTGATGAGTAAAAATATAAGGGACCAGAGAGCCAACTAGAAATCCAAGAAAAAGAAAATTTTTGAAGAATTTTAGTTTTTAGGAGGCAAATCAAAACTCAAAGAATACTGTCTGCCCCAACAGGCACTGCACACCCAGTACTAAAACAAATACCCATTGTCAAATCAATTGATGACAAAAGAAAACAGCCACTGACAGTCAACATTTACCAGCATTGGCTACAAATAATTTTAATAACTAAAAAAGATTTGTTAAATTGGATGTAATTGTCTCCTATTACTATACATGAGTTTGACAAAAACTTTGTGACAATATTGCATTTACAATTTTTTTAAGTATGTCTATCTGAGTGACAAGGCTATCACAGTTTGAACAGCAGATGTCACTAGTGAGAAATGAATGAACCACCCAGTAAAGAAACTTTGGGCAAAGTAATGGGCTGGGAAGCTTTATTGCTTCACAAGGCTTCATTTGACCATCTCTAGTGTTTATTCACCAACATTTAACAGACAACCCTGCTTCACAATGGTCTAGGCCTAGGGTCTCAGCAGCAACAATCCAATGTGGCTAACATGTAGAGATGGGCCATCTGAAGCCAGGCTTTGAGGCATATACCGAGTAAAAAGGGGGCGTGTCCAATGAAGCCCTGCTTCGATGCTTGTGTCGAGAACCACGTGACTGGCAACAAACGACGCCTCGCATCACCTGGGACTGCCTCATTTTGGTGGCCGTTTTCAAAATAAAAGTACAAGGTGATTCTGTGTTGGATGACAGATATTAAGTTGGTCTCACTTGCTTTAAAGTGCCAAGAGTTTTCAATGATGGGCGTGTCCATGGCGGCGTGGCGAAGTGACCTGTAACGTCGTTGCCATACGTTTGCCTCTAGATTCCACATATTTTGACCGAGCTACACCAAACTTGGCATGAGTGATCCTGGTGGGATGCCTGACAATCCTATATCGTCATAGTTTGACGTCATCTAAACCCCGCCCCCTCAGAACAGGAAGTGCTATTTTTTTCTTTGGAAAGTTCCATCTATGGCTCTCTTGACCTAATCAAGATGATTCCGATGATGAACTCTGTCAATGCTCGCTGCTGGCTGAACTGTGTGCACATGGTAAAAATGGCGAATATCAGTCCCTCCCCATATTCATACGATTGTCTTTAAATCACACATGGATGATCCGATTGGCACCAAACTCGATATGTAAGACCTTTGTTCATCTCTAAACAGCCCAACAGTATTGAAATGTAATTTGACTCCACTGCGCCCCCTAAGTTAATACATCAGCTACATCTCCTCGCTGCATCGACCGATCTGCACCAGATTTTTTGTGAGTCGTCGGGGAGCGCTGCCAAACGCATTCATGTGAATCGCCTGGTGGACAGGCGGGCAAAATGCGTGACAGCGTCTGCGGTGGCAAGCACGTGGTCGTCCTGGAAACTGTGCGAGAGCTTCTGCGGTGGCTGGAACCCTGCTGTGGCAAATAGGCCGGAGCGGCGCTTGGCGAGGGCCGCACAAGGCTGCTCGCAGCTTTAATTCTGTTTGTTTTGAAAGTTTACCTTTTAGGAAAAGGGGCAGTAATCTTTGACAAAACGAAACAAAATAATAAAGATAAAAGTTAACTATGAAAATTATTAAAATAATCCTGAAAAGGAAATAAAAAGGAAAGAGGTCTTTGGACTATAAGGTTTTGCAAATAAGCTGACACTTAGGGTTTTCCTGATTGAAGAAGTTTGTTTAGAATTAAATTAAAAATCTCTAAGTGTTGATAATTATAGAGTTATACAATAGTGTTTTGTAGATCATTGAAGTATTTGCTGCATCTCAATTGAATATTTAAATTAGAGTTTAATTCTAAGAAATGAATCTACATGTTATTGAAACTGGTGACAAGTTTCTGCAGCAGAAATTATTAATTATTAGGTCCTAACATGAGTTTGAGAGATATCCTTTTAGAATGTGCATGTTAATTAATATAAGATTTTGGAGATTAAAGTTTAAAATATTAAAACATTAAAAATGCTAAAACATTTGGAAAATTCTTGTAGCTATAGTAAAATGTGATGAACAATTTGAGCAAGAAAAAAAATGAGGTGAATAGACTGACAGTTTGTGACTGACCACGACTAGACTAAATGTTTCATGTTTTGTTTGTTGTGTTGTTTATTTGTGATTACATAGTATGAATATGTGTGATTATAACAGAAAAGAAAATTTGAAAAATAAAAATAGCAAACAAATTGTATATAGAAACTGAGTAACTGATCAAATTAATCTTTTGATATCTAAAAATAAAGTGTAATTTGATACTTTAAGCTATCCTAGCAAATGTAACTAGTTACTCTGAATTGAAAAGCAAAATGTGTGGATAAAGTAATGTGTTTTCTAGACTGGAATTTAGAAATCTTTAATCTGGGATTAATTGATTAATAATGAAATTAATAAAATTCAGGTGAATTAGGCAATTTGAGATCTTGATTTAATTTTGGAATGGTTAATTTTCATTGAGAAAGTAAGAACAATGTTTTGCAAGAAGAACCAACTATGGCCATTTGGCAGGATTTAAATAGAAGTGTTTTACCTTGATAAAGCTGTCAATATTTACAGGTAAACCTGTAACAAAACGCCTCTTTGCTAATAGATCTACTATAAGCTAAACAACTGACAGCTAACCTAGTAGTTTGTAAGTGTGTAGTACACACTTACAAACTGTGTGGGTTAATGGGTTAAAGACCCATGGGTCTTTAATGGGTTAAAGACCAATGAGGTCTTTAATGGAAATAGGTTAACTGATTTGAATAGAAGCGGCAGCATCAGCAGAAATAAAAGTGTTAGAAATAAAAGAATAAACTATTATACACAAAAAGATATTTAGTGATATGCAACAGCAAAGGCTTAAATTGGAAAAATGATTGTGGATAACTAGAAGGGCAGAATTGAATACATTTAGAATTTTTTCAGCTAAAATAATTGATGTGGAAAAATTACAGTTAGGTCACACCTGCTAGTTGTATTGCTATATGTTTATTCTAAGTTCTGTATATTCCCACCAAGTTAAAGCTGTTTGGGCTACATGCACAAGGTTGGACGTTATTTTTCCCCAGCTGCATGGGAACCAGTCTGATTCCCAGGCTTTGGATCCCTTATCCCTTGGTACAAAACTCATGTGTTGTCTCTGCCTAGCAGAGCTTTCCGTTTCAGACTTGCTTCATTATTGATTGTCCTGTGAGCTCTCTGAGTTGTGCACAATTCATGAATAAACCTGATTGAGTGATTTTACCTGAACAGTGCTTGGAAATAGTTTTTTTCCACGACAATAATAAACCTATTTCATTGAAATCTTTATTTAAAGTAGTAGAAATTGTGATACATTAGCAGGTAATGCATCATCGGGGGAGAATACGTTATGGATTTTCCTTTTATATTACTTAATTAGATTACTGAAAGTTATATTACTTAAACAAATAAATTTTTTTGAAGAACATGCCTGATCTGTGCTAAATATAACCCACAGGGAAATTTAAGACCAAGAAGAAGAAAGTTACTAGAACTTGCATGTCTTTTTAAGTGATGCATATGGATTGTTATAGGACTAAATCAAAAAGTGAAAGGAAAGATATTGTCTGGTGAAAATATATGCTTATTTTAAATGAATTTGAGTTGTTCTCCATTAAAAGATGTTCTGGCAATGGGCTAAAAGTATTTTGAAAAAGATAATTCCAATGTATATGGTGTATTTGAATAAATTTATAGCGATAATGAAGCACATTTTGATTAATTAATTTGGGAAAAAAATATAGAAATTTAAAATATACCAACCATTTTCAGAGCACTAATTTAATGGATTAAGAAATGTTTTGAATAAAACAGACAAGCTGTAGACAAAATATCTGTTATTGATTAAGTTATACAGTAATCAGTAGAAGTACTCAGGTCTAATTCTTTTATGGAAACTTTGTGTAGGAAATTTATATAGAATATTTTAGATAAACAACCAGTAGGATCTAGTTTGTTTTGTAAAAGTAATTTAGACTGGACTGTTAATTCACACTGTTTGTTTGACGTTAAATGTAGTTTTTCCAATTACATTTGATCTTTAATCTTTTTGTTATTGTTTTGTTTTTTATTACAAGATTTGTTTAAAATGAAGTAGAAATAAGAACAAGCTAATGATTGAAGGAATTTGCATATACTTAACATTAAAAAGACAATATTAATTTGAACCATGTCAATAAGTTTGTGAATCAGATGGCTACAGGTGTCTGAGTCTTCCATTTGTTGGTGGTGTACTATAAATAAAATGTAGACAGAAGTAATTACGCCCACTATAATGTACAGAAATTAGAAAACTGGACATGCATTATATAAGGCTTCACATGACGAGTTGCTCATGGTTTTCACAGAATGTCTATTTGCTGTTGGAGAAGTGTGCAATTGCTTGGAGAAACTGTTTTCACATTTATTCCGACATGACAACAGCCACAGTTGGAGACGAGCGGGGGAGCATCCACTCAGATGTAGAGTGGACTGGACAGATGAACTGATGCCTTTGGCAAATACTATTCCTTTTAAGCACCTCTAAAAACACATTTCTATGAAAATAAATTTAACATTAAACTTCTAAAGTGCATAGTTCTGTTGCTGCCCCCTTCATCTGCAATGGTCTCTTCCAGAACCTTTAAAAGATGTTCAGGCCCCCAGGGAATCTTTTAGCCTGAACACCCTGCAGAGGAAGAGTCAGAGGTAAGCCACATCTACAGAAAGTCTTTAAACATTTCAGTGCATTTCAGTCACAATGCTTATGTAATCCAATTATTTTTTTGTTTTATTTTAACAAGACACCATCAGTTTCAGCTGACACTGCATAAAAAACACACAATCAATAAAATACTTCAAAATACTTTGTTTGTACCTGTTTCTTTTATCATTCAACACACATTTTAAATGTTGTCCGGCTAAGTAATGAAGACCTTCATTACACTAAAAAAAACCCCCGAAAAACAAAAACAAAATGTTTTACAGGATTACGGCTCAGTCAAACAAAAAACTTTTTTTTATTATTTAAACGACCTCTCACGTCCAAAAAGAAACACTCCTCCTGACACAGTTGATGAGTTCAGTCTATTGGTGTGTTAGATGATAGAATGAGCCAAAAATGTAATAGAAAGCATATAAACAATACTGGTTTGATCATATCAAAATGTTCAATGTCATCTGAATGACACACAAAGACTATATGAATATATGAAATTGGTCATGGATATAAATAAAATCAATAATTTCTAAAATACAGAGAGATCAATAATTCTGCTATATAGATAGTGACCATGCAGCAACAACATTGCTTTCCTTCTGCTGCCATTTTTGCCCTTTGTGGGGTAACACATTATTAATTCAGAGAGCAGGAGTGTAACAAGCCTGTCTCTGTCCTCCTTCTGGCAGCTGATACCACTGCATGGATGTGCTTGTGTTTGCAAATGGAGTGATGCTTTACTGGGTCAATCGGGTGCATTATGTTTGGAAGCTAGGACGAGGTAGAAGCTCAAGTAGACAAAGAACTCTTAACAGCGTTTATTCATAACTCGCTCAGCAGTACAGGAACATCAGGTATTCCTTTCCTCCATCTTATCTCTTCTTCTTCTTTCTCCTCTCTACCCTATTCTTGTACACCACCTAGTGGTAGACACAACAGGGTGCTTGGTAGGAAGGGGCAGAAAAAAGCCTCAGTAAAAACAGCCCCAAGGTGCAGTGATCAAATGTTCCCAACTATATGCAAGTATAATCTGCTTCACTCCAGATATACCATCACATTCCAGACAACCCCAGCTTTAAGGAAGAATAATTTTATAAATTAACTTTGGACAAAACGTTTGGCTCTCTCTTCCTTAATCTTCCGGTTCCTCTCAGCGGGCGACGTGCCGCCACAGGGAAGACACTACGCGTTGACGTCACAGAATCACAGAGTTTAATCCCATACAACGCATTAATTAACAACAGAACTGCAGAGGGACAGAGATATACATTTTTACCTTGAGACAGGAAAAATAGAGAAAGGAAAAAAAACAAAGAAAAGGCAAAGACGCGTCTTTGGAGATAGCTGATGCAAAAAAGCAAAATAGTGGCAGCTTTCTGAATTTTTTACTCCTGACACTAAGTCTTATACTGAAGGTGTGTCTTGTCTCTTTAATAAATTCACTTAAGGCGTTCCTCTAGTTGACCAACTGGAAGCTACCTTGGACACTCAGAGAAACTTAGAAACGCCCCCTAATTTACGCCAAAGATCAAAGACCATTTGCTCTCTGCTAAAAACAAAAGAGTCAACAGCTGCGTCCTGACCCCCTGTGGTTCTACGATCATTTTGGGTACAGAGAAGCATGAGATAAGATTTCATAGATACCTGTGAAACCCGAAGTTTCTCCCATTATCTCTCCTTACATAAATTCTCAAAGAGACTTACATCCAGTAATTTTGGTTTAAGGAAAGGTTATCTTTACAAACCCCAGTTTTGCTCCTCTGCACTCAGCACCTCAAAAGACTGAGTCCTGCCAAAAATAACACATAAAATCAACAGAACAAAATGAGGTATAATTCCTGAGCAATTTTCTAATACTAAACAAAACATTTTCATTCAAACAATTTCCATTTGATTCCGATATAGTCACAGATAGTACAATTTTCAAATACATTCATCATTTACTAGATTAGTAGTTTTAAAATGAGATAATACAATCTTCAGTAAAAACATGGTATTAATACTTAGAAAAATGTCCTAGAAATTAAATGTTAGCGGTTTCAATCTTCTATGTTGTATTAAGTTTCACACCATCCCAGATGTTGGTTTCTGGCAGGCTTTTGATCTGCTGTGAACAGAACAGGCTTCTCTCCCCCAAGCTCCAGTGATTCTGCCCTGCAGGATATGCTAATTTTATGGCCTCCTGTGCTCTGGCCGCACAGCGGGAGGCCCCATTGAGAGATCTGCATTTGGCCCCTGTTGTCTGAATTCTTGGTCATCTGGTTTAATTTTGAATGCTTAACACAAACCTGTTCAAAATAAAGAAATTTGTTCAAAATAAGAGTGTTGAATATACCTTTTACACATGCCGTAAGATTAACTGTATTAAGCACTAAAAATAATCATTTTTCCTCAACACTACCAATGATGATGTGTCTACGTTCCCAGAGAGAGACGAGCACCATCCACCCTCACCTTCCTTGATTGTAACAAAACAGCCAATCTGGCTTCGGAGCCTCATGTTGGCCAGCTGCACCACAGCATAAAGAGAGAACAGAGTGAGAAGTGCTTACAGGCTGCTGAGTAGGTGACTCCACCATGGTGGCTCATATCCTAACAGCCACCATCCTGCTCTGCAGTCTCCCTGTTCCTTCTATATCCATTTTCTCTCCTCCAATAGTTTTAAACAACTGAGTGCAGGGACATATATGAAGATACATAAAGCTGAGATTTCACTTTAAAGGGAACCACGATTAGTTATAAAAATAGACCTTATTTGGGAAATATTTATTTTAGATGTAAAAACAAAACTGTAGGTTATTTAGTTTTTATAAATTTTAATAAAATATTTTCACAGGAATGTTGCCATTTTGTTCACGCTGTAATGAATTCCGGGTAAATGACGTGTAATGTTCCAACTGCCTCTCTCCTCCAGCCCAAACAGTGATGAGTAACGTTATTAAGCCTTTTTAATTTGAATCGGGGCACGTTGAAATCGATCGGAATGTTGAAATCAGAAGAGGTGATGATGAGAAGGAGGACCAAACAGAGGAAGAGGACAGAGTTGACTGTAGGAGCTGGTGTTTTGCTGCTGCTGCCTTCAACTTCATAAATGAAACAATGAATGACGGGCACCTCTTGTTGGACTGCGCAATCTGGTAAATTTACCAGAAGTACTTGTACTTCAGTTGCTCTGTGACTGTCATGTTCCGTGTTTTTCTGTGTGTTTATTCTGAGTTTCCTGTGTCTGAGTCTCCGTGTTGTCCTGTCTCCCCTTGATCATTCCCAGGTGTGTCTCGTTTCTGTGATTACCCTCTGTGTATTTAATGTCAACTGTGTGTTTGCATCCTCGTTGGGTCCTTGTCGTTTGTCTAAGCAGTCGTGTGAAGTGTGCTCTGTCTGTCGTTTGGTCCATTCGTGTAGCCTGTCGCTACCAGTGTTGAGCCTTAGCTTCCGCTCAGCTGTGCTGCCAGGTTTTTGGACTGTTCAGGAATATTGTCACCATTAAATCTTCATCATACATCTCATCTGGGTCTGCTGCGTTTCCCTCACCGCTTCCACTACCATACCTCATGACAGTGTCCAGTTAGGCAACAGTGGTTTAGGGTCCGAAATGTGTTCGGTGTTGGTAGTGGTTTCACATTCAGTAGTGGTGTTCTAGCTCTATTAGCATTTCCAGTAGTAATAGCGCCATTAGGACTGCTTGCCTTTGACATTTCTCCTAGCATCTGTAGCACTGTGTCCAGTTCGGCATCAACTGTGCTGTGTAGAGTCTGGTGTGGTGGTAACAGCCACACCGACACCGGACCTCCACGGATCCGGTTGGATCGGTGATGTCAGTACCGCAGGCAGTGTAGCTCCTGTTAGCATCTCAAAGAGCGGCCAGCTCTGCCTATCTCAGCACAGCAGGACTGCATTCATTTTTAGCTCGTTAAGGTAACGATCACCTGTTAGAGCCTTCCTTAGTTCTGCTTCTGTAAATGCAGGGCCGGCCCAAGCCTCCACGGAGCCCTAAGCGAAATGTGGGTTTGGGGCCCTCTAGTTCTGCTAAGATTGTGGACTGGCTGCAATTAGCAGCCCGATCATTACAACATTTTCAACCCCCTCTCACCAGACCCCCACCAATTTGCATACAGGCAGAACAGGAGCACAGAGGATGCAGTCTCTATAGCGCTGCACTCTGTCCTTTCTCACCTGGACAGTAAGAACACTTACACCAGACTGCTGTTCTTAGATTTTAGTTCAGCATTCAACACTGTCATCCCATCATAACTCATTACCAAACTCACAGACCTCGGCATCAGTCCACTCATGTGTAACTGGTTGCTTGACTTCCTGACCAGTCGACCTCAACATGTCCGGCTGGACAACCACTTCTCATCCACCATCATCATAAACACCGGAGTGCCACAAGGCTATGTAATGAGTCCCTTCCTTTACTCCCTCTTCACCTACGACTGCAGACCTGTCCATGGCTCTAATGCCATCATCAAGTTTGCAGATGACACCACGGTGATCAGCCTCATCAGAGATAATGACGAGACCGCTTACAGGGAGGAGGTAGACCGTCTGGCTGAGTGGTGCGACAAAAACAACCTGCAGCTGAACACCGAGAAGACCAAGGAGCTTATCGTGGACTTCAGGAGGAACGCTGACCCACATCCACCCATCCACATTAAGGGGACAGTGGTGGAGCGTGTGGACACCTTTAAGTTCCTGGAAGTCCACATCTCCGAGGACCTGACTTGGATAATTGGCTGCTCCAAACTCATTAAGAAGGCGCATCAGCGCCTCTTCTTCATGAGGACCCTGAGGAAGAACCACCTGTCCTCAGAGATCCTCATGAACTTCTACCGCTGCACCATTGAGAGTATCCTCACCAACTGTATTACAGCTTGGTACAGGAACTGCTCTGTCTCCGACCGGCAGGCGCTGCAGAGGGTGGTGAAAACTGCCCAGTATATCGCCGGGGCACCGCTCCCTGCCATCAAGGACATCTACAGGAAGCGGTGTTTGAAAAGGGCCAGGAAAATCACAAAGAACTCCACTCACCCAGCACACACACTCTTTTCCCTCCTGCCCTCTGGGAAGCGTTACAGAAGCCTACAGACCAGAACCACCAGGCACCGGAACAGCTTCTTTCCCACAGCTGTCACGCTTTTGAATGCCTCCTGACATAAAACATGAACTATAAGGACTGTACTCCCCTATCCTCTCATACAACAATAACACATGGACTATCCTCACACACACACATCACGGACTGTTTTCTTCACACACACATACAACCTGTAAATTTTATATGCCATTATTTGTCTTGTATTATATTATATACATATATAATCCATTCCCAAACATTCTTGTATATTCTGTATAATCTGTGCATATAGCTCTCATATTTATATTTATACACAATATCTATATCTCTTTGCTATAACCCCTTATAGTCCATACATACAAAGTCTTGTACATCTGTAAATAAATATTTATATCTCGTAGAGCACTTCTGGATAGATGCTTGTACTTGTGACAGTGCAATGACAATAAAGTTGAATTCTATCCAATTTATTCTATTCTATTCACACACCTGCTATAAACTTATTGCATTTCTGACAGTACTGTTTACATTATATATATGTATAATATAGGATACATTTATTGGCCAACTGATTTATCGATAAGTTGATTTCTGGGCGCCGATTTCCTTAATTTTGGGGGATCGTGATTGGCTGATACTTACACGTGAAGCCCATCTTATCCCATAATTTTACCTTTGTCAGCAAAAGTTTAAAAATCGGCCTCTGTCCTCTTCTCCTCTGCAGGAAAAGGTTTGACTGACAAACCAGTCCACCATGTCAGGTCTGCATGTTTGGAGTTGACAATATTCACTCCAGTGTTAGCAACTCAGTGACTTTTTTGCTATATTTCGCGACATTTCAGACAAAAAAAATTCATATCAGCCCAAATCAAAACCAGCAGGTCAGGCTTTCAAAGATCCGTAACCAGGCATCGGCCAGAAAACTGCAATTGTGCTCCACACATTCATGACATTCTTTGATTAAATAAATTTCTCTTAAGCGTTACTCCAATAGCTAAAATTGAATTTATACCAGGTTGTGGAAATCAGAAGAAAAAGATGAAAATATAATTTGAGTCTCAATGTCTTCCAATCAAAACCAAAAATAGAATGAAGTACAAACCTTGGTGTCTTCTCATCTCACCTTCTCCCCTTCACAGTAAAAGTATACATTCGGGTGTGAAATATATACGTTGTATATGCCGCACACAAGGGCGTAAATCCCATCTCATTATTGGGGGAACCATAAACAGGAAAATTTCTTAAGACCAATTTTGGGGGGGTCAGCAAAGTTACAGTTAAATGTAACGTAAAATGCGGTTTAAAGAGTTTTTAAACCACATTCAATTTGCAGGACCAAAAATGACTAGTAATGCACATCAAACATGTCTTTCTAAGTAAGCAAACTGTTGAGAAGTAAACTAAAATTTAAATGTTGCTTAGATATGAGTTTTGTTCAGTCTCACTGATCTCATATCTGCTACACCTATACAAAAATTTAAGGTTCTAAATAAAAAAAGCTTTAATGAGTAACTGCTCTTAATAAAATTCCTCATAAACATTGATTTATTGTAATGGCTCCCAATACAAGTCATGGACTATTTAAATTATAACTTAAGTTGCTTTATTTTTAAGCCTTTTTTAGTTATGAAGCCTAGGTGCAAATTCAAACTGGAAGACTCTTTTATCCCCACCGGGACCCGTTAATTGAAGCGACCTGCCCACAATCGTCGACCTATCAATGCCGGACCAAGCCACGTCACGTCCAATCATCGACCAAGTCCCAGCTGATAAGGACCTTCATTCATGGCGTCCTTCGCTCTCCAGCCGAGCTCAACCCACCACCACCCCTTCTCCTCCATTCGCCCGGTCCTGAGGCCCGCACCCTTCTTCAACCTCCACCACCAGTGCCGGGCCCTGGGGGGATGACGTTCCTAACAGCATCGGGGATGCTCATCTGAAGCCTATCGCTAACGCTGCGATAACCGTTATCCCCAGCCGGGGCCCGAGCGCCAAAGACTTTAAATTCTATTTGTCAATAAACTCTTCTAATTGTCTTCTTATCTCCGTCTGAGTCTCTCCAGATTGAATTGTCATGTCCTGGATGACTGAGAAGCAGCAGGTATAGAAATGAATATCGGGGGGCATTATAACTTAAACGTAACTCTTAAAGCACCAGAGTTTATATAGAAAAATATTCAGATTTTATTTTGTGGTTTAAAAGGCTCTACATTGAAGACAGTGAGAAATGAAAGCACAGCTTTCTCTTTTTGCTATCTGTTCTCTCTTCTGTTCTCGACTCCCACACACAGAGCTGTCGGACCTTCGACCTCTACTGTAGTTTCAAACTCTTCTAATTAACTAAGAGTTAAAGAGTTAAATATGAATGAGATGTTTGCTACCTTTGACAAAAAAACGTAAGTCTATGAAAGCAGTGTAGCAGTTTTTCTAATGAGGCAGCTCATGAAGATTCAGCCGAAGTAATGAAATAACAAACTGCAGTCAGATTTTTATTGTAAATGTGTTTCTTCCTATTGAGCAATGAAAGTAAATAAAAAGTACTACATGTCTTTTGCTTTAAGTATTTACTTACTGGAGGGTTTTTTGTTTGTGCTGCAGAGCCACAGCTAACAGCTAACTCTTCACTTCAGCGGCTCTGATAGAGCCTGTGCGTTGAGCTGCTGTTGCTCCTCCTTCAAGTTGGACTGAACCATTGTTCTAACAATGGTGGGGGGACCTAAAAATGTATTCTTATTTTTTCTGTGATAAATGGAAGATTTAGTTTATTTGTTTCTTTTGTCTTTTCATATTGATATTATTAAATGCAAACGTTTCTTCAGTAAATTTTTTATTGGAGGGGGTAATTCTAGATTTTTCCAAGATTGGGGGGGTCCGGACCCCCCGGAACCACTGGGATTTACGCCTATGGCTACACAGGGCCCCCCCTGAACACACAGAATGTCACAAACACAAAAACACATAACACGTGAAACAACATCACAAACACACAAGGAAAAACTAAACAGCAGAGACAAAACAATTAAACTACCCAACGATAACAAGTAGGGAGTTTAAGTTGGCCACCACGGCTTCTTTTCACAGGAACAGGGGTTGGAATTGTTAAAGACTCTCCAGATCAACTGCTACCAAACTGTCCACCTAAGGGGGACAAACCAGATGTAAGGGAAGGACCCGGAAGAGTGGGTAAAGAAACTGGGGGATGACCACGGCGAGGTGGCTGAGCCACAACTCTGAAGTGAACTGGGGACCTCTGTCAGAGGTCAAGTCCAATGGCACACCAAACCAGGACACCCAGGAGGAGACAAATGCCCGAGTCACATCAACCGAAGTGGTTGATGACAGCAGAACTGCCTCTGGCCACCAAGTAGTTCTGTCCTATCGTCAGGAGATAGGTAAAACCTCTGGAAAGTGGAAGAGGCCCCACTAAGTCCACATGCACATGTTCAAACTTCTGTGGCGGAACAGGAAAGTGCTCCAGTGGAGCCTTAGGGTGCCGTTGCACCTTTGCATGCTGGCAAGCCAAACAGGAAGCCGTCCATGTCCGTACATCTTTACAGAGTCCCGGCCACACAAACTTTGCCCCTACCAGTTTAACAGAAGCTTTAACGTCCAGGTGTGAAAGGGAATAAACTGCATCAAAAACCCGCCGACGCCAACTAGTAGGGACCAAAGGCCAAGGTTTGCCAGTCAAGACATCGCAAAGAAGAGTTGGAGACCTCCTCTAAATGCAAACTGGATTCAGCTGCTTTAAAGGTCAGAATATCCTGGTCTGTGGCCATGGCGAGGTAGTTCACAAATAAAATCACAGAAGCAACCTTTGCTCTGGACAGACAGTCAGCCACCAGATTATTCTTGCCAGCCACATGCTGAATGTCTGTGGTGAACTCTGAAATTGTAGACAAATGCTGTTGTTGCTGAGCCGACCACGGTTCAGAAATATTTGCCATAGCAAAAGTGAGAGGCTTGTGGTCAATAAAAGCAGTAAAATCTCTGCCCTCCAACATGAAGCGGAAATGGCGTGTTGCCAGAAAAGTGGGAAGCAGTTCCCTATCAAAGGTGCTATATTTTTTTCGGCATCCTGGAGTTTCCTGCTAAAAAAAGCGAGGGGTTCCCAGGCGCCACCCACCCAATGGATATTGAGACATTTCTGATCACTCCGGTTTATATATGAAAACTAACTTACCGTATTTTCCGCATTATAAGGCGCACCTTCAATGAATGGCCTATTTTAAAACTTTTTTCATATATAAGGCACACCGCATTATAAGGCGCATAGAATAGATGCTACAGTAGAGGCTGGGGTTACGTTATGCATCCATTAGATGGAACTAAAGGGAATGTTAACAAAACAGTCAGGTCAGTCAAACTTTATTAATAGATTACAAACCAGCGTTCTGAAAACTCTGTTCATTCCCAAAATTAATAAATAGCTGCTTTATTATTTTCCCCAAGGTAAAGTAAGTGACGTGGTTTTTTCGTGACACAGTTTATCTTTTAACAACAGCAAGGTATAACATAGAGTGGAGGGGAACTTTTCCTCGATTCAATAAACACGTAAAAAACAGTCTGATACTGTTACGGTAAATCAAACGTTTGCGCAATCACAATATATATCCACTTCCGCATCATTGATTCGTTCATGTTAAATTCTCTCGCTGCTCCTCTATTCCCGTGTTCTACTGCGTGACTGATTGCCTTGAGCTTAAACTCTGCATCGTAAGCATGTCCCTTAATAGGAGCCATTTTGGGGTCTTTACACAAAACCCAGCGTGCACCGCGTGCTTCTTCTTCTACGGGGGAAAATGAAGTCAGCGGCTGCTTACCGTAGTTGCGAGACCTGTTGTGGCTCAATATTGGTCCATATACAGTATAAGGCGCACCGGATTATAAGGCGCACTCTCGGCTTTTGAGAAAATTGAAGGTTTTTAGGTGCGCCTTATAGTGCAGAAAATACGGTAATTAGAAATCCTAAAAACACTATATGGAGGCTTAACACGTTTATTAAATGGTACTGCATTCAAAACGTAAATGAAAGAGGAGTTTAAAAATTACTTAGAATTTATAAATTCCTCTATTTAATAAGGTAAACCCCGTTGAGATCTAGATCTCATTTTCAAGAGGGACCTGAAACAAACTTCACTCCCCATCGGGGAATCGAACCCCGTTCTCCCGCGTGACAGGCGAGGATACTCACCACTATACTAACGAGGAGATACTTAATGAAAATGGAACAGTTAGCCCTACAATTCTGTGGGATGCGGCTAAAACATATATTGGGGTAAAATAATTGCAAAATGTGCTAATTTGAATAAGATTAGAGCGAAAAAACTAACGGACTTGCAAGAAAATTTAAAAAGATTGGAGCAGCTGCATTCTATTAACAAATGAGGCAGGAGATTCACAAACTTTTAAGTGAGGAAACTGAAAAAAAATGTAAAAGACCTTCTGGGAGGACGTTAATCAAGTAATCTATGAAATTCTGGGTATAACTTTAGTCCTTTCATTACCTGCTATGTACCTTGGAATACTTCCTGAGGGATTTAGTAATGGGGACACATACTTGTTGAAGATATTTCTGATTGCAAGCAAGAAAGCGATTACTAAGTGTTGGCTCCAACCTAGACCCCTACTCTGAAGCTTCTTGTGAACATTATAAACGTGATCCACAATATGGAAATGTTGACTTTTACAATACGGCTCAAGAAGGAGAAAGGGAAATGGGGAAAATGGGGAACTTTGGGGAAAATGGGATTATTTTATTGCCAAAGGTGTGTAACAGTTAATTTTTGTGACTCCACATCACTCGGACAGACACCTGAGAGTTTTCCTCTTTGTGACTCCATACAGTGAAATGTCTGTAAAATTGTAATGTTCATCAGTGTGACTGATTGCTACTTGCCCTAGCCCTCATGTTTGATTGTATGTACTTGCATGTTTAAAAATGAATAAAACTAAAGTATATATAAAAAAAGCAAAGGAATAAATGCTTACGGACCCAGATTGTTATGCTTGGAAGAAGCCTGTCCTCACCTGCGAAAGGCTTCAAGAGCATCCAACCATAACAACCCTCCCCACAGATGGGGAATCCATGTGAAGGGGGCATCCAGTACATGTTTAGAGCTTGTTAACTCCACAAGCTCAACCACCAGGTACTATTTGTAAACCCTGAAGCCGTGGACAACATATTCCCCTGGATCACAGGTATCAAACTCCAGTTCTGGAGGGCCACTGCCCTGCAACTTTTAGATGTGCCTCTGCTGCACCACACCTGAATAGAATAATTAGGTCATTAGCAAAGCTCTATCTACACAAGAAGGAGGCAATTAACCCATTTTATCCCAGTGTTTTGTACCTGTGGCACATCTAAAAACTGCAGGATAGTGGCCCTTGAGGACTGGAGTTCGACACCCCTGCCCTGGATTATTGATATAGTGAAATGTTGATAGAGCTGCACAGAGATGGTACTTAGTGTTGCTGGTCAGTTTCCAGCAGTCTTGTGTCACATGTTTGGATAAACAGGGTTGGAGTTTTCAGGTGGAGCTGATTCAGTCAGCCATGCCTACGTCATCCCTGTTTTTGTCTGCAGCTTGCTTCACTTGGTTCAGTGGGATGACTGCTGAGGTCTGATTTGCAGAGGGATTAGTAGCATTGACACTGCCCCAGTATTTGCCTTTATCCCTCTAAACCAAACCCAGTGCTTTATCACCCAGTAAAACAGCTGGCTTCTGCTGACACAAAGCATTGTACCAAGAGGTCCCCTATCCTCAGGGGCAGAGAGGGGTTCACCATCCACTTTACTCTTTGTTTAAATTAGAGGCACATGGTGCGGATGTTTGGCAAATCATGACATGTAGCTGTTTATCTTTAACAAGATAGAAAGACGCTACCTCTCAGCTCCTTTCAACATCTCACATGGTTGGTTGTCATAGCAATCATTGTTATGATATCTGGATGATTGTTTGGCTATGAGATTTTGGTTCTAGCAACATGAATGTTTTTACAGACATGTTTTCTATCCATCAATCCATTCCCATTTTCCCTCCAATCCTTCCTTGAGGCAAAGCGTGACCCATCTTTACTGTTTCGTAAAGATGGGGTCAGTTAGATTGAGCCGTCCACTAACGAGGTTGCTTAACTAGAGCTTTAAAAAGAAGGTTTAAATGAGTAAATCAGGTGACAGAGATACATGTTTGAAAGATGGCTTTACAAAACCATCTTCAAAACATTAAGTTGTTCTTAGAGCAACAGTTAAAACCCACTTTAACCAAACTTCTACTTTGAAGTAAAAACAAGCTCAAGAGACAGTCAATAGATATGTTGAATTAGAGCAATTAGCTGATGCAGCTGTGTAAATTTAAAATGCCACATCTCACTCAACAATCTCCCATAACTGAAACATGTTGGTGACATGTTTTCTGGAAGAAATCCTGCTAGATTCTGCAGGAGACTTCCGACAGGGGTGAAGGTTTACCTTGCTGCTGGAGGATCACCCTATAGCCTGTGGTTTATCACATAACATCCAGACAAAGTTCACCCAAGTTTTGTGGTTCTAATGTGAGAAAATGTGAAAACCACTAAAGGCTTTAATACCTTTGGAAGGTAATGTAGCTCCCAAAAGGCCCACAAAATGGAAAATGTTTACAGTAGGAAAACGTTGGCTATACGCAAATGGTTTTCTGCTCTGGTTAAGCAGCTTGAGTAGACTAATGTGGACTGACAATCCCTAGATTTATCAGCTTAGTGGGTTTTTGCCCCTTCACTACCCAGTCCCAGATCCTGAGCTGAGTTTCGTTTGAAAATGACAAACATTATCAAATGCTGTAGGTCACTGTTTCATAAAGATGGGGTCAGGAGCCTAATTGGGGTCATAAATCAATGAGTATGGGGTCTTGAGATCCTGGGATCCAGAAAATAAATTAAGGAATAAAATTATACAGATGAAACATATTTAGGTTATAAATAAGAAGTAAAAACAACTGTTTTCTGTTTTTGCTGACATCCTGGATATTTTAGATGCATTCCAGCAGATTCATATGGCTAAATTAGCTCTTCAGCACTCCAGGAACAAGCTAACGACACATTCATTTGATTTTGGTGTGATGAACAAAGGCAAAATCTAAAACATACAGGCAAAACAAGTCAAGTATATTTGTATAGCACATTTCAGCAACAATGCAGTTCAAAGTGCTTTACCTCATAAAAATATCATAAAATCACCAATTATGAAACAATTACATTTTATCAAATTCCATCATCAAATCATCAAGCAAATACACAACTAACTAGTGTTTAGCCTTGATGTAAAGGATGTAACTTCATCCATCCATTTTCTTAAACCCTTTTCCCTAGTGAGATCAGAAGGGGTGCTGGTGCCTATCTCCAGTGACACATTTTGGGCAACACAGAGACACACAGGACAAACAACCATGCACACACACACTCACACCTAAGGAGAATTTAGAAAGACCAATTAACCTAACAGTCATGTTTTTGGACTGTGGGAGGAACCCGGAGTACTCGGAGAGAAAAACCATGCATGCACAGGGAGAACATGCAAACTCCATGCAGAAAGATCCCAGGCCGGGATATGTTTTCTGTTAATGCTGTTTAGGTTATTATCAGGACCCAGGACCTTCTTGCTGCAAGGCAACAGTGCTACCAACTGCACCACTGTGAGGAACAAGATGTAACTTTCATAATATTTGTTGAAACTATCACAATGTCATAACAGTATGGTATGAGACAGATAATCTTTGACAAAATTGAACTCCTCTGCCTTCTTCTAGTGTGTGCTATCTAGATATAACCAATCAGAGCCTGGCGGCAGGTCTAAGTGTTGTCAGTCATTGCTCATCTCCTTCCCCTCCCCCTTGATCTCTGCTTCTGCTACACATTTCCCTGTCAGAAGATCCTGTTGTCAATGCTGGGCTTGTTAGCATTTTCTTGTAACGATATGTCATCTATCTGGTATTAACACATCTAGCGGTGAGCACATGAGGTTGAGTGACAACATTAAGACCCTTCTCCTAGATGTTCTTGGTGGGGAATAGTGAGTTTCTTCAGAAGGCAATAGCAGCTCAGTTGGAAGAGATCTTTTCAGAGATCATGACAGCAAACTGTCACAATATGGTGATAGTTTAACCACAAATGTCTCATCTGTCTTCTCCTGTGAGAATTTATGTATTTTATAACACACAGTTATAAAATGTGTAAAATGTTGTATCACCAGAGGCCCATTGGAGCACACATAATACAATTCTGATTGCAGGTGACCAATCCTGACCATGTTGTGGAGAGACACAGCTGTGGTACTCCTTTATCAGTGTGGAAAACCAAATATTCTAATTTGAGGTTCAGCTCTGGTTCCAGAGCACTCTGATAACACAGTGCTACATCAGTGACTGAGTTTGTATGTATATTGTACCCCTCCTGAGAGTGCAACAACCGTCCTCACTGTAGTATGCACATGACTGAGCTCACTACAGTGCTGATGACTCAATAAACCCTTCTGTGTTTTGCCATATAAAAATATATGAAGCGTTAGTTGGAACATCAATTTTGACCCAGTGCTGACCTGTTTCATCTCTATCAAAAAAATGTTTTTATTTTAATATTTGCAGGTACTTTGCTGCAGAGTAACAGCTGTGCTCCAATATAACACTGATGAAGCTCAACATCAGCAGTAAATTAATGTCTGGGATATGACTGAGCAACAGATAATGTTTGGCTTGTTAAACAGAGTGAGAGTCATAAAGAGGCAACCCCTGCTCACTTTACCCAGTTATAACTGTTGTATGACCAGTGTGGAACAACATCAGCAGCAGTTGTTACATTACATTACTGTAGCTTTTTACAGTAGAGACATCCTCTCACTCTCCAGTCATAACTACAGTTACAATTAGATGTCAAAATGAACGGCTTCTGCTTCATTGAGATATGACCATCAGTATTTTCCTTCCATCATCATTTCATTTTGTTCCTACCTAGCCTCTATGTGTTCAAACAGATGCTGCCAGCGGTCGTTGACATCCTTCAGCTTATCGTTGCTCTCTGTCTCCTTGGCCTTGTTGCTAGCTGTGATAAGCTGTTCTCCAAGCTGCTTCAGGTGTGTCTTATTTTCACTGAACAGGTTGATCTCCTCCATACAATCCTGATTAAAAAACAAAGAAGTGGATGAAGAAAAGAAGTGAAATCCAAAAAAATGGTCACACACTAGGCCTGTCCTAGACCTGTGTATCTAATAATGAAGAGTCTTTCAGATGCTGCTCATACTGAGGAGACTTATGATTTCTTTTTGTTTGCTCCACTTGTTAAGTTTCCTTAGAGTCTTTATGGACAGGCTGTATATCATGGAGAGACTACTGAAAATGGTTAAAGTGTAAATAACCCACGTTTGTAAGCTAAGCACCTCCCTGGCAAATTTTAAAAAATTTCAGAAAAGTGGGCGGAGTCAAGAGACACAATCAAGCGTGGGAATGAGTAAAGAGAGTGAGCAGGGTTGTGATCAGGATGAAAGAAGCACGGTTGTCAATTTATTCATTTTGTTGCTATATTTATTAATTTTTTAGACTACTCTAGTTACTTTATCAAAACAACAATTAGTAATATATCTATCGACTCTTTTTCTGTGTTGTTGGAGATGTTTATGGCAACATTGTTGCCATTAGCCATTAACTTCTCCCGTTTCCTCAGCACTGCAGCTAGACTCACTCAGTCAACCGTTCAACACCATACCTTCACCAATATTCAGAACAGATGCCTTTCTCTCTATGTCCTCAATGCAAACAAATCACACATTTGTAAAGCTGAATAATGCTATTAATAAATGCCCGGTTGCCACTCAATGATAGCCATGGCAACGCCTCTTACTCCAACTCCTGACTAGCTACTGGGTAGGCGTGGGGTCAAAGAGGTGGGGAGGAAAGGAGCACTGTGCTTTTATACAAAAAGTGACAAAGTTGTATCAAGCCATACCGCTGCAAGCAATAACAAAATTCAACTGGCACCCTCGTTCCAGTTCCTTCCACCGGCACCACAAAAAATAGAAATGACCATGACCAAAACACCAAACATTGGTTGTTGCTCAAACAAAACCAATTGTTTTATAACTAAGAGTTTGAGAGGAAATTGATACCTTTCTTCATACCACAACCCCACCAGTACAAAGCAGTCCAGACTTTACAGCCTCATCTGAGCAGAAACTGTATATTACACAGTTCCAACCCATTCATCTCTGATCCATAGTGTTTTAAGTCCTGCAACAGATTCTCAGTTGGATTTATCTCTGGACTTTGCTTGGGCATTCAAAATGTGCATGTACAGTATGTGTAGGGGGGTGGTGGGCGAGCGTAAGTGTAGAAATAAGTAAGCTAATGTAAAGGGTGTACATAAGCAAGTTTGTCACCAGGGAAGGGATAGTTCCGCGAATGGCAAGGGCAGTATAAGGTCAGCAATACATCAGGCAAGAGCAGCAAAGAAGAGATGGACTTGAGTCTGAAAGGCAGCAGCTGCCTCAGAATGTGAGACACAAGACACTACCCCAAGACAGCCATGCTCCACAGATGCCAGGTGCTCCACCCATAGATCCCCTGGTGTCTTTGGGAATTCCAAAGCGGAACTCCCCTCTGAGCAGTCGCCTCCCCTCAGATAGGAGCAGCATGAGAGAACCACGTGAGTGTAGTCGAGTCGTTTTGAATGTCTTTTTCTGTCATTTAATTCTTTTAGACAAATTATGTTAACAGCAATACAATACTAGTATGACCAAGGTTACAAGAATAACTAATAAACATGAGAAATGACTACTGATAAATATGAGAAACAAATACTGATAAAACATGAATAAATTTTCTTTCCAGGCAGCATTTTGAAACAGTGATCCATGCTTTTATTTCAACTCGATTGGATTACTGTAACGCACTTTATCTGGGAGTTAGTCAGTCGCTGCTCTCACGTCTGCAGCTAGTACAGAATGCTGCTGCACGACTGCTGACAGGAACTCGAAAGAGGGAACACGTGACCCCTGTCCTGGCCTCACTTCACTGGCTGCCGGTATATTTTAGGATTCATTTTAAAATTCTTATGTTTGTTTTTAAATCACTACATAATCTTGCCCCGGCTTACCTCTCTGAGCTTCTTCACCCATACATACCTTATCGGTCTCTTAGGTCCGCAGATCAACTGCTTTTGGAGGTACCGAGATCAAGAAGGAAGCTCAGAGGGGACAGAGCTTTCTCTGTCATGGGCCCCAAATTATGGAACAACTTACCTTTGCAGGCCAGGGAGGCCCCTTCACTGTCCACTTTTAAAGCTCGTCTTAAAACCCATCTATTTTATTTGGCTTTCAACTCTAGCGGGATCTAGTTTTAAATTGTATGTTTTGTTTTTAAATTGTAAGTTTTTATTTTATGTTTTTTATTGTTATGTTGTGTTTTGATGTACAGCAATTTGTATCAGCTGTGGTTGTTTTAAAGTGCTTTATAAATAAAGTTGGTATGGTATGGTATGGTATAATGGTTCAGTCAGTTATTCGTAAACATTAGTCATGAAACCTTGAGTGTTTTAGTAATGGATTATCTTGGAAACCGAGCCTAATTTGTTTAGGGTTTGATTTTCCCAGCTCAATCACTTAATGTGTGTGGGTTTAGTAATGATCACTAATTTAGGTTTATACATTCACAGTATTGACTGTGAATGTGTTTTTGGTGAAGCCTCTCACCTTCTTTAGTTTTTCCACTTCAATGTTAAGGTCAGAGTTGTGAGCCGCCTTGTTCTCCATCTGTGTGAGCCACTCACACAGCTCTTTGTTCTTCTCATTGAAGATTATCCACGCATTGAGACGGTCAGCAATCTCCTGTTTGCGCAGGAACACCTACCACAGGGTAGAAAGGAAACAGGCTTCATGACTTAATGCATATTCTAAAATATGGGTAGAAGGACCAGTTTCAGGATTTATCTGAATTCTTTTTCTGTATCTGAAAAGCCATTGTGTGACAAAGTTACAGATTATAGGCATTCTTCATTTTACCTACACAGGTCTTATTAGAGAACTTCTACAAACCAAAAGCGGCAAGGAATCATATTTTCGACACTCTGTGAAAGTGTGACGGCTTGATGCTTTGACACTCCTGTTTGGGCTCACATATGAATGAGGAATTCAGATGTAAGCAAAATTCCTTGTTTTCAACCATTATCTGATGAACAGGTATGACCAACACCTTTCTTTTGAGCATCACAAGAAGCTCAAATGAAGGTGTTGGTCATACCTGTTCAAAAGACACATTTTAAAAAGAATTTCACAGGTTAGTTTGGATTTATTTTTGGGCAAAGTTTCCACAACAGATTTAGCAAACATTGCCAAGTGGACTGTTGTCATTTGTTGAGAATAAATAATTCTGCGTTTTTCCTTCTCTCTTTTAGCTAGTTGCAAAGCTAAAGTTAAAGGAAATGACATGTTAGGAAATGCCTTCAAAGCTAGGGTTACAGGAAATGACACACTAGGGAACACCCTATTTAGGGCAGAGCATAGACAGAGGCTAACAAAGGGAATTACTATCTGTCTTTGGGTGCCATTTTGTCCTGCTAACTCCTAAAGGTAGCATAAGAAATTGACCAACTGTAATTTGGTATTAATAAATGGAATTCATGAATTCAACTCACTAACTCTTCTTCATCCTCATGTAGCAAGTGTGTAAAAAAATTATATTTCACCCCAAATCCATCCTCATTATCTATGTATATTTGTTTTTCTTGGTTTATGAAATGTATTTTATTTTAGTGAAGAAGCTTTTATTTTCTTATTTCCTGTTTTCACATCACATCCTGTGTGTTCGTGCTGCCCACCTCAGTTCAAGTACACCTCTCTGCAGCAAACAGAAAGGGGCGTGGACAGACCACTGTCAGTCTCATACCTTATTTGGAAATGGGGCCATTGCACTCCGGAAATGAAGGGGGCCCGATTTCCTATATTATCCACGGTTTTCCATTTTTATTTTCTTTTGAAATCTGTGATATATCTTCATCGTTAGGACGGATTATCACTCTCAGCATGTATTTGAACTTCTCTTTTATTTACTTCAGCGCAGCTCACAGTTTTTAACAAATTGTGTAGCTTTCAGTGTACTTCTAAATCTGCTCCTTAGGGCCTGCTACTCCCTCTGGTAGCGTGGTAACACAACTAATATCTGTAATTACATTACTAAATCAGAATACCACAACGTCTTTATTATTTACTATTAATTTCTGCATTACTGGCACCGTAAAAGATAAATAATCTTATAAAACACCATATTTTTTCATTTTCTTAAGAATGTAGAGCTAATTAAATGACATAAACAATACTTTTATACATTATAAATAATATCTATATATCTCCATCATTTATAGGAGGAACAAAAGAAATAAGGAGACATGAAAAACAACATGATCAACTGTAATAAAAATACCATTTGCAATGAAATTTAATTGAGCAAAAGTCAGTAACAAACAAATGAATTAGGTACATAGAAGAATAACAAATCTGGTTGTTACACAGATAAAAGCAAAAATACACATTTTTGTTTTTACGGTGCCATGTATATTATTCTGAGAGAATTTTTGTTGGTAGAGTCTTATATATAGGAAAAATAACATGAAACTATTTAGTCTATCAACATCAAAATTTTCCTTCAACTCTAAAACGACAAATTATATTCATAGAATCACAATATCAACAATTTGTTAATAGAGCAAAAACACTTAGCACGCTATAGGTAAATGTTATCATTTAGTTTGGGTAAGAATAATTATTACACTGTCAATAATGACTTCTAATAGATCTTCTTAGTTCCCAGAGTAACGCTTTCATGAGCTCAGAGGTTCAAACTGATGAATAAAGAGGATGTATGCTATCTGCTAAAATATTTCTTGCCGTCTTTCATGTTCTTTCAGCAAACAGTTGAGACAGAGTTGTTTTTGTTTTCACCACTATTTACCTGCTGTTATACCTGCCATTGAAAGTATTCTTAGAAGATTGTCTGTCAGTCTGCTGCTCATGTGACCAAACCAGCTGAAGAGATGAAAAGTTAAAACTTGAGTTAAAATGTTGTTTTAACTTGAGTTGAGTTAAAACTCAAGTTAGAATGTTAAGTTTTAACATTTTAACTCAACAACCTCTACCTAACTAGAGGTTGTACACCCTAAGATCACTAAGTCTTCTTAAAAGATAAAGTCTCTGAGATATAACCAGAGCAAGTTGAGTATAAGAGCAAGAGCAAGAGAATATAAAGAGCAAGTTGAGTATTCCCTTATGTAGGAATTGCTTCTTTTATCATATTGTATTAGCTGTATTATTTTATATGTTGAAGGTCCCAGTAGGTGATTCACCTGGTCAGTTCTAAAAATATTTCCCATGTTTAAGCGATAATTAGATATTCTATGTCTGCTTGAAAGGTTATTTTCTGTTTTTCTATTTTAGTGATTAACAGATCTGAATCTGGAGCTTTACCAAACCAAAAATATAGCTTTTGAAAATTATCTGCTATTGGACTGAACTTAGGTGAAGAGCAGTAAATGAAAGACCTACAGCTAGCCAGAAGTAGTAGTACCTGACATGTGTATACAATATTACAAGAGC
This sequence comes from Xiphophorus couchianus, assembly GCF_001444195.1. Lineage (NCBI taxonomy): Eukaryota > Metazoa > Chordata > Actinopteri > Cyprinodontiformes > Poeciliidae > Xiphophorus > Xiphophorus couchianus. Next base: position 3,156,828 of record NC_040240.1, read on the forward strand.
AACTGAGACATTGGTAGAAGGAAATCTGAAGAATTGAGAGGGGGCCCTCTATACCTCTAGGACTCACTGTTTACCTGCCTTTTCTTACAGAGTGTATTCAAATTCATTTCAAAGTCAAAAATACTTTATTGATCCCAAAAGGAAACTAAATGTTACCCCAACATATGATGGCAGAAGAGAAGACGCTCTCTACAATAAACTTGTAGACGATGTGCAGCATCTTGCTACAAGCCTTCAAATATCTTAGCTTAACTTCGAGAAGTATATCCTGCTCTGTCCCTTCTTATAGATGCTTCACTGTTGCACCTCTATAGCCCAGTCTGTTGTCCAAATGAAAACCTAAGTTTTATAGTCCTCAATCACTTCCATTTCTTTTCCCATGATGGAAATAAGGTTTGATCTAACCCCTGTTTCTCCTGAAATCTACAATTATCTCCTTTGTTTTGTTTATATTCATGATGAGATAATTGTTTCCACACCATGGCCTGTACAGGGCTTATCAAGTCCAGAAGACCCCAAAGTGCTTCACTCTACATTCAGTCATTCAATCATAAAGTTTAGTTGCAAGCTACTGGAGTGAAGTGTCAACTTCATTAGTTTTCACAAAGAAACTAATGTATTCAGAGATGCATACAGCTAAGCTGTGGATGTCCTCTCCTTGGGTTTTATAAAATATTTCCCAGTCAGTGGCTTCTAATGCACCATGGAGTGTATCTACATCCTCAGGGGACCATCTCCCCTGAGGTGGTAGGAGATTGTAGGACAAACCCCTACCACTGTTGCCACAAAGTGGTCCACCAGCTATGTACTCAGCCTCTTATTTATCTCTGATACACCAGACAACTGAAGAGTCATCTGAGTATTTCTGTAGATGACAGAAGTCAGACTTGTGCTGGAAGTCTGAGTGAAAAGGAATGGTGAGAGTACAGTGTCTCGTGGTGCTCCTGTGTTGCTTGCCACCTGGTTAGACAAACAGTCTTTCAGGCTCACAAACTATGGTCTGTTTGTCAGGTAGTCATTGTTGATGCCTCGACCTGTATTTTCTGGAGTTTCAGACAAAGCACTTCAGGTTAAATTGTGTTAAATGCACTGGAGAAATCAAAGAACATGATCCTCATAGTGCTGGCTGCTTTGTCCAGATGACGGTGGGTTTGTTGAAGCAGGTGTATGATAGCGTCTTCAACTCCAACTCCACAGTGATAAACAAGGTGCAGGAGGTCCTAATATATGCGTGCTTGCTTACTCATGTGACCTTCATGATGTGAAATGACCAAAAATAGCATTTTTTTTTTTCCCGCAGAAAGACAGGAATAACATTTTGGAAAAAATAAAAAATGTCAATGAAAGTGTAACCTGCGCAAAATAATCAACCCGTGTTTTATTTTGGTGGGTCAAACTGACAGCACACTTTAAGTTCTGGGTTAGAGGTGAACTCGGATCTAAAGTTGTTTGCCAACCGCCATAAAAAAAAAACAAGAAGAAGAAGAAGAACTCGGATCTCCTCCATTGCTGTTGCTGCTGTTGCTAACTGATTGTGTTTGGCTTTTCCTAAAATCACTGAAGAATACTGCTAGATCGAGCCAAATTAACACAGCCGAAGAATTATATCGTGTGTTTTCTAGCAACCACTCGACTGTAAGTCATTTATTTTATGTACTTTGTTTTTTTATATAGTAGAAATGCGGTAGCGACATGCCCACTCAAAATCCATGTGTTGTAACTAAAGAAATGGTGTTATAGAGTAAAAGATCATTCTCTTTTTTTGTTAATTTTGTGGCCGAATAGAAGATATATCCTCAAAGTATTAACATAAGCCCTGATTTTTGTAAATTTGTCCTTTTTAGGATACTTTTAGTTACTTTTCATTGATTTTGTTCATGGCCTATAGAACTCTGGAATTGGTTCATTTATTTGGAGTTGTGCAACAAAACAAAAAAACAATTCATTGTTTACTGAAACAGTACTTAAGTCAATTAAGTTTAATTGATTTTAACTTGAAAGTGCACTTTACTTCGATCTGTAACTTTAATTTGATCTGTAATTTAAAATTCATTTGAATTATTCCTGAGAAATGTTTTATGGAATATAGCAATTAATTTTACACTAAATTCACGTGTGATATTGTGGACTTTTACAGGATTTTCTGTCTGAAATGTGAATGTCGGTGAGAGAAATCAGTTCGTGTGTGGTCTGTTGCTCTTGCCGTGTGGCGGGACACACTGCACGGTAAAACCCAAACGGACCTGTTACACCTACGTTTTTTTGTCTGCTAGTTTGTGGTCTCAGGTTTTGAAAATGGGTGACGATCGGCCGACAATTCTAAAATCGTGTAGTGTGAACTGGGCAATAAGGAAATGAGGAAGGGAAGGGTCAGTGGAGAGCACCAGAGTTGAGCCTTTTTTTCATCCAGTGTCATCAATAGAAAGAGAAAAAGGCTGGAAGAAACGATAAAGTCGATAAATTAAAATTAGGTCGATGACTTTCATTTATCGTGCGATTAATTGATTTGTTTATCGGCGACAGGCCTAGCTGAGACTCACTTGAAACACCCAATGTGCCTGTTAAACCCAAGGTCAGATTGTATGCAGTAGTGATGCATTGCCTACAATATGCTGCAACATTAAAAGCACAGAACCTCTCTTAGAAATATTTAAATTCTGATACCTATTGTCTTTTGTACACAAATTTCTGCTCTTTTCAGGGCATGATCAGAAAAACATGTCCCAAAATTAAACTTCCTTCCATACAGAGTAAATCTAACGCAAAAACTTTTACAAGTTTCTGTACACTTCTGACGAATCTCTTGGCCACTAATCAATCAACGTTTAAATGTTTTAAGGGTTTATTGATTATTTAAAGTGTATTTGAGGCTAATTTTCTTGAAAGACTTGGGAAACCTAAGTAGCATATATTTTCAAAGCACTGGATGATGTTAATGGTCGGACACTCGGTCCATCCATGGTTCCTCAGGCAGGAGTGACTTGACTAACCTTGAAACAGAGTTCCTCCCACTGGCTGTGCAGCTGCTCCACCTGCTCCTGCAGCAGCAGGACATCATCAGCGATGATGTACTGGGACAGATCCGTCTTCATGGTGCTCAGCTCCGTCAGGTTCTCAGCCCAGTCCTCCAGGGAGTCCTCATTCTCCTGCATACCATAACATACAGAAAACCACACCAAAGCGTTGACCTTCCTGTCTCATACACTGTCCCTCTCTGCTGCTCTTTTTCTCTTTCTCCCTCTCTCCCGTCCCTCTTTTCTTTACTGCCTGCCCCACGAGGGGATTAAGAGTCACAGGCTGCAGGATGAGCTGGTGGAAGAGTGACTGCTGGGGGGAAGGGAGCCATCAGAGGATAAACTCGCCAATGGCTCAGAGTTGATGCTTCAGACTTGGCTTTGCCAAAGACGGAACCAAATGGGCTCAAGCCCATCCACAAGATACCATCTTCTCCACAAGATGGTGTCTCATCTTGTGTATGGAGATTAGCAAGATTAGCATTTATCGACATAGATAAGACTAGAAACTCTAAGAAAGAGATTAGAGAAAGATATACTGCAAAGCTCCCAAGGTTGGGAATTGAACCCAGTTGACTACATCAAGAAGTATAGCCTCCTGCCTACGAGGCACAGACTCTACCACTATACTCTGTGCTGCTCAAGTGTGGTTTTTCTTCCCTTTCCATCAAACTATTGTTGGACATTTACTGATTTCTATTTATTGGTCATAATGTACAGTGTCAGTGCCACAACTGAGCACTGAATGATGAAGTTTATAGACAAAAATAAATAAATATTGTTTACATGAAAGTCAAAAATCTATGGTTGATGCATTTAGATCAGCCAATACATTTACAAATCTTACTACTTTTAGCTGCTGCCCTTAGGAGGCTCATCTGCGTAATTAGTCTCCTTTGTCACAACAACACAACAAATCATAGGTTTTTAGGCCATTAGTAAAGAGAATCCAAACATGTTCAGTCAGGCTTTTTAAATATCAGTGATCTGCCAGAATGCTGCAATATGTGCACCCTTAGTGTCTTATACTAACAGCAATAATAACAGTTATTCCTCCTGCTACTTACAACCAAGCTGCTGCAATTAAAACAAAATTTGGCATGTTTAGCCTTCCACCGGTCATAAGAGATGGGGTCATTTGGTTGCACAGACCTCGTTTATGCATTTGCAAGATTTTTTCTCTGTGTAGTTTCAGACACTGAGAGACTGAGAGGACACTCCAAATCCAGACCCATCTAGAGAGGAATTTAGCTGGGAGGTACAGTAAACAAGCTTTTAAATTAATATAAATGTACATAAACATTTATGTAACCTTTCAAATAAAAAGCCATGTTTATTAATACAATATAAGCCATAATGATGTAAACAGTGACGTGTAGAAGATGCTCACACTAGAAAAAAAAGCCTGTGTATGGGCCCAATACCATACAGTAAGAAAAAAAGAAGAAAAAAAAAAAAACTTAAGTGACGCCAGCACCCAACCACCTCCAAACTAGGTTAACAGGCAAACAAATTAAAATAATTGGTTGGTAAACAAATTAAATACATTTTCTATAGTTTGTTTCTGTAAAATTCTATTACTGAAAAGAGAAAAAAAAATTAAAACAGGTTTATGGCCCTTTTCCACTAGCGCCTATTCAGTGCGGCTTGACTCAGCTTTACTTGGATTTAAGAGTTTTTCACTATTAATTTTTATGTGCTCAAAGTTAGAAGATCTGTGTTGTGAGAATTATAGAGTAACAGTATGTGACAAACAGCCACTGAAGATGTGTAGAAAACAGAAGTCTGTCTGCAAAAGAGTAGCCTGGCCATTGCCTTCCTGTGTAATTCCACTCAAAAAAAGTTCTTGCTTCCAGCACAATCTGGGCTTTCTTCCCTTAACTCGGATTGTCTCTTGTAGATTTTTGATCAGGACAATCAGCGGACAGAAGGGGAAGTTGTGAACGATGATGACAGTTTTCTACAACGTTTAAAAATGTTAGTCTGCCTGTAGTTTTAGCAATGGCAGCAGAGGAAGTGAAGGAAGCCGTTAAGTTCATGTCGGCCACGCTTTCAAATACTGAATTAACATTGATAGCCGCCCCATTTGGATTGGCTCTTCTCTCTTCACAGTGAGTGCAGTCAGTTTCCAGTAAGCTTCTTAGGGTGGCATTACATTTGTCACAGGCAAACACAGCGATTGGGTAAAATGTAAAACCTCAACACAGTTCACTCCTCCAGGAAGCAATCGTTTCTCAACAGCCAAGAGCCCAGACCTTCTGGAAGAAGCAACGTGTAGAACAAGGGGCTGGATTTTACCAGGACAGTAAAAGAGCAGTGTACTGTATGTTACATAAATATATATATATATATTGATTCCTTCATGTTTGTAGAAATCACCTCAGAGAATCTCACTGTATTTTGCAGGTCAGCATCACATTCTGGCATCAATTGGTTCAGTCTAGTCTTAATCGCATTCAGCTGCAACATGCAGTCTGCTATTCTAGCCACACAATAATCCCAGTTCTAAAACAAAGAGGTGTGAAATAAAGATATCAAGTCAGCATGATAGGATCTTTGAGGGTTAATTTTCTTTAAAATGAGAGGCAAATTAAACCCATTGTCCTTTACTTTCTGAAAACATCCACTTTTTTGTTAATTAGCTTAGATTGGATTAGCTTGTCTGCAGACGACAGACAGATGGAGGATATGTTTCGGGTTAGAAACAAAAGAGGCTTGATCAGGTTGGGTTAAACAGCCTGGCTTGTAAAAGCACACAGGATCAAAAATAAGCTAATTTATCTGACTTGGCTGAATCTCAGATGGCACATCAAAAATAATCACCTCAACTGCATATTTTTAGTCTAAATCACTGATGTCAGCTGACCAGCACTTTGAATTTGAATGATAACTGGCTTCTGTGCTGCCCCATCACTGACATTTGATTTACAAAAACAAAACATCAATCAAAATATTGAAGCAAGGTAATTTATTATTTTTACCTTTATAATAAAAAAAACAAACAGGACTTTGATGTATCTATGAAATCTAATGTGCAGATAACAATTTTATCTTTCATCCCCTCTACAGCATGGTGGGCAGCCTGAGGAGCAGACATAGCCAAAGATTACTGCAGCTCGGACTTCCAGGTAGAATGCGTGAGGGGTAGACGCATGCTTGGACTGCTGCTGTATTTGTGCTTTATATACTTCCTTGAAACCCCATCTCCTTCGTAAAGATTAAAGTTGTTTTTTGTTTTTTTGTAGTTATTGTTTCTCGTAAACTTACTTTGTCATGTCCAAGGCCAAAGGGAAATCCTCTGAATGAAAAAAAGACGTGCCCCCGGCTACTGCTAGCATAACAATGGCGGACATTAGCTCGCTCCTTAGCAATCATAAAGAGGACCTATCTGTGGAGTTCAAATTGTCTTTTGAGTCTCTGAAGTCCATACTGGACAGCATCAACTCTACTATGACGGATCACGGTCATTGCTCTTTGGAAGATAATGCAACTGCTTCTGATGCACGCCCAAATGGGCCCAAAAGAAATCAACTAAGGCATACCTAACTCAGGACAACAAACCAAAAACTGACCTCACACAATGAACACACAGGGGAATTTATACACAAAGGCTAGCCTACACAAACGAGGAGGGGTGGGAAATGAGACAAAGACAGACAAGGCATAAACATAAATAAGTAATTCAAACCAACACATTTTGACTACAAAACAACTATAAAAACAAAACAACCTAACACCAAAATTGTTTAAGGAGTTATGCTATTAATAGAGAGAGAGGCAGGTCCTTTAACATCAAGTCCCCTGTTTCCAGCAGCCTGATGGTTTGTTCCACTTCCTGGTTTGCCTTTCAACCAGTCCTCTCACTCAGCCAGTCCTTCAAATTCAGCAAAACAAAGTAGTTAATAATTCAAATAAACAAAAGGAGTTTACTAAATGTGTGCACCCATAATAGTATACAACCTAATGCAACAAACACAAAAAGAGTGAAATTATAAATGTGTGAAAACATTGAAATAAATACTAACACTGGGGAATCAAGGGAGGAACCTCCACAGATCTCCATGGCGTTTTAATTCAGTTTTACTCGATGATCCTGTTTAGGCATGTTTGTCTCCTCTAATGTTACTCCAGATATATCTGCTGCAACGATTTGGGAGACATGTAAAGCATATTTACGAGGGGAGATAATAGCTTATTCAGCATATTTTAGAAAAACAACCACATCTGACCTGCAACCAAAATGTGCAGAGTCCCCTGCTCCAGACTTTATAAAAAGTTTGTTGATAAAAAAAGGCTGAATTTGACACTCTAGCTTCTGAAGCAGCTGCGGCACTATTATTAAAAACCTGTTATAGTTATTATGAGTTTGGTGACAAGCCTAGCAAAATTCTTGCTCATCAGATTAGGCAGAGAGAGTCAAACTAGCACATCGCTGAAATTAACATCTCCAATGGGACTTCTATTAATCCACAAATTATCAACAATCAGTTTAGAGACTTCTATTCTGCTTTATACACCTCAGAGTGATCACCCAATCAAGCTCATTATGGAAGTTTCTTTGATAGTTTTACTATCCCTACAATTGATTCAGAAACAGCCTCTGATTTAGACAAGCCCTTTACACTCGCTGAGGTCAAGAGTGCTATATTATCAATACAGAGTGGAAAATGCCCTGGACCTGATGGCTTTCCATCAGAATTCTATAAGGTCTTTTCAGACAAACTATCTCCCCTTCTGCTTAACATGCTTAAAGAAGCATATGAATTTGGTGTTCTCCCTCTCACAATGCTACAAGCTACTATCCCCCTTATCCTAAAGAAAGATAAAGATCCACGAGTCTGCAACAACTACCGGCCAATTTCATTGCTCTCTACAGATGTCAAGATTTTGGCAAAGATGTTGACAAAACGTCTGGAGGTAATCATGACCAAAATCATCAACCCTGACCAGACAGGCTTCATTAAAAACAGACACTTCTTTCATAATATTAGGCGGTAGCTAAATATAATATATTCACCTACATCAGCTGATACCCCAGAAGTGATTATCTCGATGGATGCCGAAAAGGCTTTTGACCGAGTAGAATGGCCTATTTATTTTACACCTTACGACGTTTTGATTTTGGCTGTTCCTTTATTTCTTGGATCAAACTGTTATATACTTCTCCATTAGCCAGTGTTCGCACAAATAATTACCACGCAGAATATTTTCATCTAGGCAGTGGAACCCGTCAGGGCTGCCCACTCTCCCCTCTTCTGTTTGCAATTGCTCTATTGCTTTAGCTGCAGTCCTTAGATCCAGTCCCATGCACGGCATCACAAGAGGTGGTCTAGACCAGGGGTCGGCAACCTTTTCTATTCAAAGAGCCATTTGGGACCGCCTCCCTTGGAGCAAAGAAAGCACTTGGAGCCACAACCCATTTTGACGTCATATATATAAAACCTATATGCTATGTACAAAAATCGATACTATGTTGCGTTTATGAAATCAATGAACTGCTGCAGAGAATAAAAAATTTTATTTCTGCATGTAACAAAACACATTTTACACTTTGTTGATGCTCAATTTCAAACAAAATACCCTCTGTCTATTTGGGTCTTTGTATTTAAGAAATAAAAATCGAAACTTACCCAACCCGCACTGAAGGAAAAATAGAAACAGAATGCAGTCACCTGTCCTCCTCTTATTCAGGAGATAAAAATCAAAACTTATCCAAATATTATCCACCGGCACTGAACGAACCAAGCAAACCAAAAAATGCGCAGTCTGCTTCTGTGTCCCGTAGTACGGTACGGAGCCCTGTAGGGGACATGGGGAATTTTTTTCTTTTGCGTTCCCTCGCAAAACCTTTTGCGTTACCTCGCAATACTGTACTGGTCAGTTATGCAGCATAATTGAATACTGTAAGCCTTTCTTATGGTGGGCGCCGTATTTTCTGCTTTAATGGTTATGTGAGGTTTTTCCATAAATGTTAGTAGCCTATCTTTTTGTGAAATATCTGAAGTTTTATATCTTTCTTTAGGATAGAAAGGCACCACAAACCTACGATATAAACAGAAACCTTCCGTAAGTAGGAAATAAATAAAAATACATCCTAATTTGGACTATTTCTGAGTTATTATCGCGGGTAATAAATCATCTGACAGTTTTGATTGTGTCTCTGTTGTGTTCGTAGTCTGAATGGTTTAAAGAGCTGCTTTCAGTGCCGCTCCATCTTAGCCTTAACAGACATAAACATACAGTAAAAAATAGATCGATTTTCAATCAGTGTTTTGCACCAAACAGTTTTTACTATTAACAAGTTTTTATTATTAAAAACACGACAAACTAATGATGGTAAAGGACCGCACTGGGTTAACTCGGGGAATCTCATCTGTTCGTGTATCAATCAACTCCAAACCTCTTCTTTGTTCTGTCACAATTATCGATTTATTCCATTTTGATGATCATGCTTCAAACTTTGCAAGGACTGACCACCCCGCTCACCGCTTCCTAAAACACACAAAGCCAGTATCCTTCCCATTCATACCTGGCGACGTCACTCCCACGTCGACACACCTAAGTGTCACAGTCGCGTGCTCCTGTCATATCAATAATTACTTATTTCATTCATATGGCTCTTACAGAGCCTCATTGAAAACTTGTTTATTATTATTAACTGTTTGGTGCAAAACACTGATTGAAAATCGATTTATTTTTTCCTGCATGTTTATGTCTGTTAAGGCTAAGATGGAGCGGCAGTGAAAGCAGCTCTTTAAACCATTCAGACTACGAACACAACAGAGACACAATCAAAACTGTCAGATGACTTATTACCCGTGATAATAACTCAGAAATAGTCCAAATTATAATGTGTTTTTATTTCTTTCCTACTTATGGAAGGTTTCTGTTTATATCGTAGGTATGTGGTGCCTTTCTATCCTAAAGAAAGATATAAAACTTCAGATATTTCACAAAAAGATACTAACATTCATGGAAAAACCTCACATAACCTTATATTAAAGCATAGAGTATGGCACCCACCGTAAGAAAGGCTTACAGTATTCAATTATGCTGCATAACTGACCAGTACAGTATTGCGAGGGAACGCAAAAGTTTTGCGAGGTAACGCAAAAGAAAAAAAATCCCCCATGCCCCCTAGGGGGCTCCGAACGCTTCAGCCTTTCGCATCAGCTCCGAAACGGCCTTTTTTCTCTCCTCTCCCTCGGGATATTTTTTTTAGCAAAGACAGAGTGTTTGCTCTTGAAATGTCTTTCAACATTTGACTTCTTGTTGTTTGCCAGTCTTTCGCCACATATTAAGCAGACTGGTGAACCAGTTTCATCAGCGGTGAAAGCAAAATGATCTGTCCACGTAGCATTAAATGTTCTGCCATCTTCAGAATGTTTCCTTTTCTTGGATTTATTCATGATGTATCTACCAGGCAAGGATCAAAAAGTCAATAAATCAGTGCGCTAAAAAAATGCGGTCTGCCAGACATGTGGGGCCAGGAATGTTTTAAAAGGTTGCCAGGAATGAAATTGACAACAAAAAACTCCTGTCAATTTATATTCCCTCTAGCCTGTGGTGAAGTTTAACTCTAACACTACATTAAACCAAGTGCCCAAGGTAAGCTATATATGCAGCCAGAACAGATGAATCAAAAAATTAATACAACCGATCATTTTCAGAGATTGGGTGGTGACTATCAATGAACAGGAACTAGTACAGAAAACATGAAACCCCATCACTTTCATCTTATTGAAAGCACCATGTAAGCTCCTGCAAATAACACTCTTTGATGTGAATGCTACTAATGAACAATGGAGACTCAGATCTGTGATCAGTATGAGTAAGGGGTTCAGAATGAAGTCAGAGACTTTGGCTGGCTGAGCAAAGCCCAATGAGGTTACCTTCATAAAAGCAGTCATACCACTAAAGTTATGTTAGAGTGATCTTCTGAGCATGTGCAATGTCTTCTGTTGAGGAAAAATTATTATTTTTAGTGCTTAATACAGTTAATCTTACGGCATGTGTAAAAGGTATATTCAACACTCTTATTTTGAACAAATTTCTTTATTTTGAACAGGTTTGTGTTAAGGATTTAAAATTAAACCAGATGGGCACGCATTCAGACAACAGGGACCAAATGCAGATCTCTCAATGGGTCTCCCGCTGTGTTGTTAGAGCACAGGAGGCCATAAAATTAGCATATCCTGCAGGGCAGAATCACTGGAGCCTGGGGGAGAGAAGCCTGTTTGGTTCACAGAAGATCAAAAGCCTTCCAGAAACCAACATCTGGGATGGTGTAAAACTGAATACAACATAGAAGGTTGAAACCACTAACATTTAATTTCTAAGACATTTTTCTAAGTATTAATACCATGTTTTTATTGAAGATTGTATTATCTCATTTTAAAACTACTAATCTAGTAAATGATGAATGTATTTGAAAATTGTACTATCTGTGACTATATCAGAATCAAATGGAAATTGTTTGAATGAAAATGTTTTGTTTAGTATTAGAAAATTGCTCAGGATTTATGCTAAACGGGGTTTTTCTGAAGATAACCTTTCCTTGAACCAAAATTACTGGATTTAAGTTTCTTCTGAGGATTTATGTAAGGAGAGATAACGGGAGAGACTTCGGATTTCACAGGCATCTGTGAAATCTTATCTCAGGTTTCTCTGTACCCAAATGACCATGGAACCCAGGAGGTCAGGACGCAGCTGTTGGCTCTTTTGTTTTAGCAGAGAGCAAATGGCCTTTGATCTTTGCCGTAAATTATGGGGAGTTTCTAAGTTTCTCTGAGTGTCCAAGGTAGCTTCCAGTTGGCCAACGAGAGGTACGCCTTAAGTGAATATATTAAAAAGAAAAGACACACCTTCAGTATAAGACTTCGTGCACAGGAGTAAAAATTCAGAGCGCTGCCACTATTTTGCTTTTTTGCATCGGCTCTCTCCAAAGATGCGTCTTTGTTTTTTGTTTTTTGTTTGTCTTTGTCTTTGTCTGTATAAGGCAAAGAATGCATATCTCTGTTCCTCTGCAGCTTTGTTGTTGATTCATACGTTGCTTTGTATGGGATTAAACTCTGTGATTCTGTGACGTCAACGCGCAGTGTTGTTTTCCTTGTGGCTGCACGTCGCCCGCTGACAGGACCCGGGAGTTTAAGGAAGAGAGAGCCAAGCTTTTTTCCAAAGTTAATTTATAAATTATTCTTCCTTAACACTTCTTAACGCGAGATGATACGGGACTTTGCAAAGGTACAGATTATGTTGTTGAATTCATTCAGCCCTGTCATGTTGCATTAAAAAACTGTTTTTGGTATTTTAACAAGTAAAAGGAAATTAAGATAAACTTATTAAAGCATGCTATGTTTGAAAGTACAACTCATATTTCAATTAATTTGGGCATAGCTTCATTTAATTAGTTCAACAAGTCACTAAGTTAATCTTTGGAATGTGATCACCTTAATGATGGCCTCTGTGAGATCCATTCTTCTGGACAGCAAATTGTGAATGTTCTCCCACTCCTGCCGCAGTGCTCCCAGGTCCAGCTGCTGCTGGATCTGCGTTTCCTGATCCCCCACAGACAAGAGCTGTCGGCCAACCTTCCGGAGTGTGAACGAAGGTGATCTGATACTTCTGGAACAGCAGCTCTGTTTGCTGAAGAGGAACAGTGAAGGAAAGGCTGAGAAGAGGTGTAGTCAAAGGAACAGGAGGCATTCTGAGGAGGAGCTCTCTGTGGAAGTTGCACATTTACTGTAATCTATTCAAAGCACTTGACTCACCTCCCATGATTACTAAAGGTTAAAATTAAAATACAAATCCTGATAATAGTTTTCTGATTAAATACAATGAATAGCTTCTTAAATCAGTTTGCAGTCTGGAGACAAAACAATCATTGTCTACTGCTGTGCTCTCTTTATTTTGTGTGTTAGTTCATTAAATAGTATTCTGATGGTTTTCCTCGCCTTGATACAAAACGCCTGAGAGCCATGAGGAATGAATCAGAGGTCATGTTCGTGAGGACGTCAATGTGAACTGCTCGTGTTGTGAGACACTTAAACAGTATACCCCATTTCTTTTCATTTCTCCTGCCAATCTTCACAAGGAATGGTCCGAAGCAATCAACTCCACATGAGTAAAAGGGTGGTTTTAATAGGCGCAACCTTGCTGCTGGGAGATCAGCCATCTGAGGGAGCACTGGTGTTGCACGCCATTTTTGATAGAGTGGACATTCTCGTTGAAGTCGTTTAACAGCTTCCCTTCCTTTAATGACCCAGTAGTGTCTGCGTAGTTCAGAAAACACTCTTTCCTGCCCTGGGTGATGGAGGTTATCATCAAACTGTTTATGTAAGAGCGAAAATACTCTTTATGGAGTTGTTTTTCACTGAGAAAATCTGGCGCCATAGAAGGTCGAATTGACCTGGCTCCCGGCTTCCCCTTGCGTGCGAAGCCGAAGTGAGACGGGAAGAATGTCTGGGAAATAATCTGTTTGGATAGATAAGAATAATAATTGGCTTGTTTTGCACCTTTGATATGGAGCAGATGTTGGAGGTCAATAGGTCTTAATATTCCCAAAGAAACTCCAAAACACCCTAATTTGAAAGCTGATAGAGTTCTTACGTAAGAACACACGTCAAACACGGGCAGTAATGCTATTGGTCAAAACTTACCAACTTACACCAATGAAAATGAGATTCTATAAAACAGACTGACTCTAAGAATATGGGGAGATTTTGGGGAGAATTTTTGAGAATTGACTTTTGTCAAGAAAACCCGAGCTCATCCCACTTCCCCATGCTGGAGATTTAAGTTTAACAGTAATAATAAATAAAGTTATCTTTAAAATGAATCACTCAAGTGACATCTAGGCCCAACAGTAGACTTGAATGTCAATAAAATAAATCTGGTTGCGTGTGTTGTTTTTGTCTCCTGCAAACTTTGCTTTAATTCTACATTTTTCTATCTAATCATAAGAAATCATAGTCAGTCAGAGAGAGTCATGAAACAGGAAAAGCAGGTTTCCTGGAAAAAGAGGAAGTAAGTTTCCAGCCTGCAGATTTATAAAAAATAGCTGAGACTATTCTTTATTTTAAAGCATGAAAGTTTTAAAGAATGAAATCTAAACATTTTCAGTAATTGGATAAGATTCAAAGTAAAATACTTATATTAATATTGGTTTACTTATAATAATACTTACACTTATACTTGTGGGAACACTTACAAGAAAAACAAGTAACTGTAACTTTGTATCAAATAATTAGAATCATGGATTATTATTGGTTTCTTTTCAGAAAACATCTGTAATAACTCACTTTAAGATTATAATAAGAGTAATTAAATTATGGTTATAAAATTATAAATGAATGCTAAATCAGAGAAGCTAAAGAAAATAAATGTGATATAAATGTGATTTTGACATTGAACATGAAATGGTGTAAAAAGGTGTAACTGCAATTAAACATCACTGATATGTTGGAGGTAGATGGTAGGTGAAAGGTGATGGGAAAAAGGGGAACTAACAGGAGAACAGAGATGATCAACGCCTTATTTGGAAACAGATTGTTGAACAACGTAAACGTTTCAGAGAAAAGGTCGTGCAGGCAAGGGACATAGGAGGTTGAGCAACCCTGAGACATTAGCACAGACATCAGGACATAATGTCTGTAAGACAGTGATGGGTATGAGATCATCTGTCCAAGCAGTCAGCCAATGAAACAAGCACAGCAACAGTGCTAGCCAGTGCAAACGCACCAAAAGGTGGATAAACCCTATAAAAGGTGGGTGCAAAAGAGGAACCTTTGGTTGGATCATCCAGGCAGCTTCGAGCCAAGATCGAGATGGACAAAGAACTCTGCAGCTGAAGAAGAGCCGGGGCCACAGAGCCGAAGACTGTCCTGCGCATGGGGACCAACCCGTCAGGCCCACAACCTGTGGCTTCGAATCGCACTTCTCTCATCGGCTGGGTTCAGACCCCAAAGACAAAGATGAAGATAAAGGCAAAGACAAAGACCAAGACAAAGGCAAAGAAGAAGAACTGGTGCCTTCCTTCCTGCCAGCACCCAAGACCTGTGTGACCTCACCATCCATGCGGAGAAGAAGCTCATCAGACCTACAGAGATCCCTGACTTCGCCGATCAACTTCCTCTTCCTGCTGCAGCACCTTCTTCATCATCAGGCCAGGTCTGGGGTTCGAAACGCCAAACTCCGTCGGTCTCTCTCAAAGGTTCCCTTTTTTAGTTCTCAGTATCAGCAGTAGGGAAAGATAGACTAGATGATTGATTTTACTTAATTGATTATTTCTGCTACTGAATTAAGCTGTACTGACCCTTGCAAAAATGCCTTACTAATAAAATATTTAGCATAAAGAAAATCTAAAAGATGTTGTGGACATTCAATTAATGAGTCACCTTAAAGTTCTTTGATGGTTGTAAAATAGCTATGATGTTTGATTCTGGAGAGAAAAAAGTGGAAAATGTTTTTAGGTTGCTGGTAGCCCATATGTAAAACATCATCCTTGGGACTCGCCCGAGTCACTAAAACCTACCTGGTTCAATAACAAATGCAAGTTGTAATATAGAGAACGAGCGGCCGTTAACAGGTGTGCTCTGTGAAACTAGTTGGCTGCAGGCTGCTCAGTCTGGCTAATTCACAGGGGGAAGAAAGTTGGGACACCTGGATGTAGGCCGTCAGAAACCAGGCGAATCGTTTCTCGAAACCAGCTTAAACAGAGTTTACTTCAGTTCTGGACAGGGTAAATCCCAGCAGATTTAGGAAACTCAATTAACCCGTTAGAAGGAGAGCTGGTAGCACATCTCCCCTCTCAGAAGAGGAAGTACGAGAGTGAGAGAGTAGAGAAAGATGGAGGGGTGTTGTGCAACAACACTTTGTACTGTAAGATGATCTGTGGAACAGTGTAATAAATCTCCACCCGCCATGGTCTGCAGTTGAAGAACTCGTCTCTGAGTATTATTTCTTATCTATAAATATAATTAAGACCTTTCCTGATCCCACATTTAATGATAAGTTTAGTGACAGGATGGGTGCCATCTAACAAAATGGGATGCTTTTCTTCTGTGTCCAGGTATTCACTATGTCGGAGACGTCCAC